>NC_090728.1:54159947-54169947 GCF_036898095.1 Palaemon carinicauda | reverse complement strand
ATAATATCAATTAAACGCTATTGAATACCAAGAATGCTAGACATGTTAAAAGTAATTTTTAATCGTCAGCTTCACTAAATAGGTCCTCTGAGGAAGGACGCTGGTGACTGGTACAACACATGAACATACGCTTCCGGGGTCTAAGCGATGTCAGGCAGGGCAGTAAAAAAAAAAAAAAAAAAAAAAAAAAAAACCTTTAACCCATACTAATATGAAAAAAAAGTTAATATAAGAATTTATTTGATGTAGAAAAGGAAATAAACGACAATAAAACAGAGACAGCAAAGATTATTTCCAAAATTTTCTTAGGTAATTTCCGTTTTCTTTCGACCTATTTACGTTATTAATGATGTGGAATGAAAAGAATTAATAGATTATTTTTCCCTTTCCGTCCTCTCTCATGGAAGCTTCCGTCTATGGTTTGAATGACGGAAGAAAAATAGTCAATATTTCGTAGGTTTAAAACTAAACAATAAATCATAAAATACTGTTGGTGAATCTATAAATGAACATGTATAATATATATTAGTGTGTACGCATAAAAACATACATGCCAACGTACATACGGAGATTACCGTATTTTTTTATCAAACCAATCACAAAATAAAAATTCATACAATGAACATAAATTAACAGTTGAAATACTCTCCAGTCACTAATCTAGATAAGGTATCTCCAATCACTAATCTAGATAATGACTATCCAATCACTAGTCTAGATAATGACACCCTAGCGAGACACAAATCTAGATTGCTAAGGATTGGAGTCCCAAAAGGAGAAGGTAATATTAATTCACATCAGATTAATTAATTAAATTAAATAAATTAATTAAATTAAAGAAATTTTATAAAATTAAGTCTCCCTTCAATTCATCTTTTACTAAATTTATTTTTCCGCACAAATTCGAAATGGTGATGAGTATTAGTTTTTAAATATCTGGGATAATTTCGTCTTACTTCCAATTTTGAATTTCTAATTCTAATCTTACTTGAATTTGAAACCTAACGTAGTCTAAATCATCGAAGATCATCTATACTTAAAAAAATCATTTTAAGTCAGTTTCTAATAACATCGTCTCCATCACTCTAGTATGACCTTAGGCTATCTTTCTATGGTATTAAAATTACCTCTTAACTTCTATTCACTGAAATGTTCATGTCTTTTAACCCTAGCCTTAAATGTTAAAAGATATGCCAGCACCATTTCATTCTGATGTACTGATAAATTATTTCTTAAGTATGTTTCTTGGTCTAAGACCCTCAGTTATTTCCTTTTAAATTTTCGGACCAGTTTCTTATAATTTACGTTATCTACTCCCCACAGTCTACTCTTGGCATCTAAACCTCTACTCTGCAGTTTTTTTTTTATTTCTTGCCGTTGTAGGAGGCGCTTCTAGAGGGCAAGAGCCCGTGCCTTGCATATTTTTGTTTATTTGTTTTTATGTAAAGTTAATCTAATACCTACCTACCTTCTGGATGCGATGGGACAGGACAGCCCTTTGCATCGGTTTCCATATTTTTTTCCCTTTAGAGAATAATCAAAATAATTCCATTCTGCCAGAGCAGCTAAATCACAAGCATACCATGAGCAGTACTCGTTCGATGGAGCCATGCGTAGGATCGACCTTTCCCCGAATTCTTTTTCAATTGAGCTATTGGTGTTGTTATTCTATCTGAATTCTCGTCATACTTATGAATTAATTTCCGATAATATTCTACTTACAATCTGTAGACTGCCATTTCCCCCAAATTACCACTGACACAGCACTACTACATTTTTTTTAATGAGGCACCCTTGCACCAACTCGCAGCGGTGCCCTTTTAGCTCGGAAAAGTTTTCTGCTATCTGATTGGTTAGAATTATCTTGCGATCAGGAAATTTTTCCGAGCTAAAAGGGCACCGCTGCCTTTTCCGAGTCGGTGCAGATCTACTTCACTAAAAAGAATTGACTATAGATTATCTTCCTTATTTGATTTACCCTGAACTCTTTCAGAGATCCTTCTATGGCCTAAGACACTCAAAAAGCACCACGACAATCTAACTCCTTTTGACACTCCAAGCCTGTGGGAATCCTTATACTGTATATCATCAGTGAGGGAAGCATAAACACACTGCATCTTAAAATCTAAAAAAACAGACTGGTGAAGCAGAGGAAACATACAACACTCTTGGAGCGAAACAAACACATTATTACCCTTCGTAGTTTCCTTGTTACACAAGTGAAGGATTACAGTTTATAACTAAGCACACGATGAAATGAGTCATATGAAACACAAAGATTTACATTGATGAATATAATCACCCTAAGCTCTCTTATCTCGTTATCTTGAAGAGCTCCACGACAACAAAGCACAAATGAACACTTATTCAAAGAGAGCGTCGTAGAAGACAGTCTTTGGTCTGCGATAGAGAGCTAATAGAGTCTTCGGTATTTTTATTGTTTTTTGTTTTTTCAGTTTTATACTAGACAATTTACATAACACACCAGTTAAAACGCTTCTTCAAGAGTCCAGTTTTTGACTTTCAGGCTCTCAGCCCAAAAATAAACAGGGTAACTAGCTTCAAGTGATTCATATGGAATCAATATTTACTTTCCCTCAGCTTGAGGAAAACCGAATAGTATTGTTGAAACAATGCTATGATAAAGTTGACCTTCAAATTAAAGAAAAATGAATGTGCATGAAATGGCATGGATTCTGTCACTACAATGGAAAATCTACTTATAAGGAACAATTCACTTAAATATTCATGATGACGTTGCTGATGTAACATCATCCAGAAATGAACAACCTCAGTTGTGTAATGTCAGTTGCTAATAGCACCAAATAAACTCTGTTGCTTCAATGTTAAAACCAACTAGTACCCCATACAGAGTTTGCTTTTGGGAAAAGAGGAAATTATATTGGACTCAAGAAGACCCTGAGGTAGAGACAGGTGATAGTTTGCCTGTCATTGACAGACAGAAACTTTACTTTATTATTTTTTTTTTTTTTACCTAGAGGAAATTATAACTTTGCTTCTACGCAACGGGTTGAATCAAAAAGGGACTTACTCGTTGTAAGAACGCAGACTTTCACCCGGAAAGCCTTTTGTCCAACGCCTGACTTAGTTTTTCTTTATTCTTAGGACATTCAACTACGTAACATCAGACGCATTCCAACCATAAAATTCTACAACATCTTAGCAATTGCGTCCATTTCTCTCATCCAGTCAAGTGGTCCCCAAAAGCAGGAGTAATAACAGCCATTCTGCTGATAAACATTCCATCTCTCACAAATCCTCCTTAATAAGTTTGTTGCATGTGCAGATGATGCTACTCTCTTTGCCTCAATTCAGTCTATTGAACGTATATTCCGGGTTGCTGAATCCCTTAATAGAGATCTAGCTAATAGTGCATGATGTAAATTATTATTTGCAAAGATTTGAAGAACATAAACAAATTTAAAATTGGCTTGAATTTAAAAGGTAAATAATTGATACTGTAACTTAGGCATTACATAACTAAGACAGCGTTTATTTTTATTAAATTACTTATTACCCATGTTTTATACAGCCACTAGGAAACAATATTATACCAAAGGATATAGGCTGGCTTATCTTACTTGAAGTTTGATGGAAAAAGTTTGGTATGTCAATTTTATTTTCAGCCAAGAAATTTTACTTAATAGCCCCTGAAAGGGATTCACTTTACGTCTCTCGCCTGATTCATCTTCGCTTTCAAGACCAAAAAGTCAAAATCAACAGTTGAAAAACAATTTGCATAATTATTTACCTTTTACATTCAGCAAAAAATTTACAAAATAAATTTATAATTAAATAACAATTTTGGAAGTCACAAGTAATGCTTTGTATTTGAGTAAGCAATTGATGATAATCTACTCTTAAGATGAAAACAAACCAAGCTCTAAAATCAACGCAAAAAAAA
This sequence comes from Palaemon carinicauda, assembly GCF_036898095.1. Classification (NCBI taxonomy): domain Eukaryota; kingdom Metazoa; phylum Arthropoda; class Malacostraca; order Decapoda; family Palaemonidae; genus Palaemon; species Palaemon carinicauda. The sequence continues at coordinate 54,166,022 of NC_090728.1, read as the reverse complement.
AAAAAATTAAATATTCATATAACAACATATTTCCATTATTCACTCCAGAAATAACACCTGTGAGAAAACAACAACAACTTTCGTATATTTGTATCAAAACCAACAAATTGTTAGAATAAACTTTATACACCATCCATTTGATCATAAATCATTCCCGCCAGTGTCAACATCAAGAACCATTCCTTATTTCACGACACCTTCCACTGCAGTCTTTTAATTCCAATTTATACTAATCACAAGTCCTTAAAAGTCACTTTGGACTATAAGAATTGCTCACGATCCACCGCTAACTCACAACATATACACACACCTTAACCTACTTATACTGGGCGGACTCTAACAGAGTAGATAGATCAGTTAACAGACAAGCAACCAGCACAGACGGTTCCAAATCTCAGTCGATATCACAGAGAGGAAAAGAGAAAGAGAACGATTTTCACTTAACTGGTCTTTCTTTTGATCTCATTCAATCCTTCAGTATGAAGAACAATTTGAACAGCACCTTAAAAACACGTAAAAAAAACGTCTTTTTTTTCGATAGGAGCAGCGGACTTACACCTACGACAGCAATTCTTTAAGGAATTTCCAAATCACTGATAAGCCTTACACACATATTCAATATAGCAATGCTATTTCATATACAAAGTTGTGATTGACTCAATGGTCACATTGGGTTTGAGACTAAAAGATATTTTAATATATTTGATATTTGTATTTTTTTCTTTTGTAAAGAAATGGTCACATTCGGTTTGAGACTAAAAGATATTTTAATATAATTGATATTTGTATTTTTTTCTTTTGTAAAGAACCTGAACACTAAAATATCAAAGATTTTGGCTAAAAAAATCAAAATCGAGATATTTAATTCCTTTTAATGCATCGTGCATTTAAGGATTACGGTTTGGTATACTACAGAAGATGAGAAAAAAAGCCAAAAAAATACAGTAGAATGTATCAATTCTGTAAATTAAAGCCTCGATTCAAGTCCAATGGTGTATCAGCTATTCCAAAAAACACATACACAAAGAGAGAGAGAGAGAGAGAGAGAGAGAGAGAGAGAGAGAGAGAGAGAGAGAGAGAGGTGAGGATTACCTCGTCTATGCTTTTCTAATTTTAATCATGATATGCTTTATAGTTCGGTGGGGAACTAATCAATCTCGTTGACACCTTTTTTTATATCTTCCCGGCAACTTCTTTCTTAGCTGATTGACTACCATGGATACAACTCGCTGTTCAAGTAAAACAGATGCTCATGAGAGAGAGAGAGAGAGAGAGAGAGAGAGAGAGAGAGAGAGAGAGAGAGAGAGAGAGAGAGAGAGAGAGAGAGAGAGAGCGTCTCCTCTATTTTTCTCAACTTGCAACGGCGGCCCACTGTAGTTGACTAGACCACCATGGACACAACTCACTACCTAAGAAAAATAGATGCACATGAGAGAGAGAGAGAGAGAGAGAGAGAGAGAGAGAGAGAGAGAGAGAGAGAGAGAGAGAGTATGTGTGTGTCTCCTCTCCTTCTCTCAATTTGCAACAGCAGTCCACTGTAGCTGATTGACTACCATGGACACAATTCGCTGTTCGAGTAAAACAGATACACATGAAAGAGAGAGAGAGAGAGAGAGAGAGAGAGAGAGAGAGAGAGAGAGAGAGGAGAGAGAGAGAGAGAGAGAGAGAGAGAGAATACTGAAATTTCCAAGTTTTAAGACCAGACCTAATGGCTTCAGGAAACTTCAGATTCAACGAGGAAACAGAAAAGAGAAATAACTAATCTCTCGTTATTATGTGTCTGGAATATTGTGCAATTAACTGTGAGCCTATAAAATAAATCTATAAAAATATTAAAATATATCTGGGTAACCTTAAGGAGAAAAGTATAAGGCTGTGAAAGTATAAAAAGGAAATCATATAACTTGATCTTGTATCTTAGCATGGATTACATACAGTTTACTGTTAAAAATTTGCCGTAAAAAACGGAAAAAATCCTGGAATAAAAGTTGCCAGGCATTTACCGTTTTAAAAAACGGATATAGTGACGTAAAGGAGTGATATTACGGTCACCAACCCGTAAAACATGATAACAAAGTAGGGTAAAAATAACGGTCGCCTTTAATTTACTGAAATACGGCTGAGAACAGTATAGTTTTACCAATTTACGACTCAAATTACGGGTTTTTTAAACAGTGGTAGTTCATTGTAAACATAAACCAGTCAGCTATAAACAGCGTTTTAAATTGACTGCCTCTGAGGTCAAAAGCCAATGTGACATGACCCAAGGTTTATAGAACTTTGGTATGACCTATAATTAACCTCGACGTTCGTTCTCCATTTACGGTTGTTCTCAATCCAAGCACTTCTCTCTAAAAACGTTTCCTTCTCTCTGAGAACGTTTCCTTCTCCCTGGGAACGTTCCCTTCTCTCTGAGAACGTTTCCTTCTCTCTGAGAACGTTTCCTTCTCTCTGAGAACGTTTTCTTCTCCCTGGGAACGTTTCCTTCTAGCTGAGAACGTTCCCTTCTCTCTGAGAACGTTTCCTTCTCCCTGAGAACGTTTCATTCTCCCTTGAACGTTTCCCTCTAGCTGAAAAAGTTGCCTACTCTCTGAGAACGTTTCATTCTCCCTTGGAACGTTTCCCTCTAGCTGAGAAAGTTGCCTTCTCTCTGAGAACGTTTCCTTCTCTTTGGGAACATTTCCTTCTCTCTGAGAACATTTATTTTTTCTCTCAGAACGTTTCCTTCTCTTTGGGAACGTTTCCTTCTCTCTGGGAACGTTTTCTTCTCTCTGAGAACGTTTCCTTATCTCGGAGAACGTTTCCTTCTTTCTGAGAACGCTTCCTTCTCTCTGAGAACGTTTCCTTCTATCTGAGAACGTTTCCTTCTCTCTCAGAACGTTTCCTTCTCTCTGAAAACGTTTCCATCTATCTGAGAACGTTCCCTTCTCTCTAAGAACGCTTCCTTCTCTCTGGGAACGTTTCCTTCTCTATGGGAACGTTTTCTTCTCTCTGGGAACGTTTCCTTCTCTCTGAGAACGTTTCCTTCTATTGCGAGTTCTTACACTCAACACTGAATGTCAGGCTGCAGTGAACACTTAATAGCAAAGGTATAGCTATGACAATTATATATCTTGGGGGGGGGGGGGTTTACATGACACAGGCCTAAAAAAAAAAAAAGGAAAATAGGCCTATCGGTCGACCAAGCGAAACAAAAAAAGAAATTTCACACCGACCCTCAACAGTAAAACCAACATCAAGCATTGATCTGAGCTCACTATTTTTATACAACAGGTAGATAGATATGGATTACAGGTGACACAGATTTCGGTTATTGTTGAGAGAGTCATGTCAATCATACATTAGATCACGTCTTAAGAAGCTTCGGAAGCGCTAAGTTCATTACGATTGCACCTAGAAATATTATTACATGTACATGTTTTCACTTATCATCTTGTTAATAGTAAACCTCTACACAGCCATTGCAATAGATCACACAATTGTTTAGTTATTTGCTATTTCTAACTAACCTTTCTCTTCCGGGAAATAAAATGATTCACCTTAATGAATAAAATTTTCACTAGCACGTCAAATCTAACTTTATGTAATCACGAAGCATATCAAAATACCTAAGGATATTTACACATTTCTCGTTTGATATATTTAGCTTCCCAATCTATTTACATCATCCTAATTTTCTGAACAAATACTATTTCTTACACAACGCTTTTACATAATCCGTGGTTAGTATCAGACAACACACAAGCAACTCAAAAAAAAAAAAGGTCATCTACGTTAGCTTAAGGTAGCTATTGCCTGCAAGGGTTAAATGGTGTAATAACCATCAGTCGGAATCTCTTGTTTGATCTGAATCGAATGAAACGAGAATCTCTCTTGCTTGACAGGTTGGGGAGGGGGACTGGCAGCCTGGCCACTGCTGTCAGGTTGGGGAGGAGCGGGACACTGAGAGGGCGGGGCATGCACAGAAGGAGGCGGAGCTATGGAAAATGAAGATGAGGGTTGACCAAATTGAGGGAAATGGGAATGCCCATTGAAGTGGGTGGATGGTAAGTCCATGCATGATTGCCCGGGCACGGCAAAACTCATTGACGTGGAGGAGGAAGAGGCTGAAGCAGAGGCAGTAGAAGAAGAGGTGGAAGAGGAGTGGGGGTGACCGGCAGAAAATGAGGAGGGGTTAGGGAATGATCTGTGGGCAGGGCTAAAGGGCGGGGTTTGGGCAGAACTGGACGGTGATTCGTGGGCGATGTGATGCTGGGCGGGGTCGAGGGTGATGACGCTGGTGGTGGTAGGGGTAGCGGTGGAGGTACTGGGGGTATTTTGGCACGGGGGCAATAGCGGGGTAGGTCTCTGCCTGATGCCATGCTGTTGCAAGAGGTGAGACTGCAAGTACTGTCGCGTCTTGAAGGTTTTGCCGCACACCCCACAGACAACCCACTCCCCCCGCCCATGCACGTTGGCCAGGTGTTGCTTAGGTTGCCCACTGTACTGTAGCTCCGCCCACAAGCCTCGCACCACGGACGCATTTGATGTTGCTGTTGTTGATCGAGCTGTTGTTGTTGCTGCTGGTGGTGTTGCTGTTGCTGCTGTTGAAGCTGTTGCGCCCCCTGAACCCCCTGTAGACCCTGCTGGTGCTGGGCATGATGGGAATGTTGCTGTAGCAGGTGCAGGGCATTGGGGGCGGCGTTGGGTATCCCGGGGGAGACATGCGTGACTACCCCCTGGTGGTGATGATGATGGTGATGGTGATGGGGGCCAGTTGCTGCTGCAGGGGGGTCAGCAGCCCCGGCCCCCCCTGCGAACTGGGACAGCAGCATTGATAGGTCTAGGTCACGTGACCCCATACACCCTGCAAGTGACGTCAGCACTGTGGTCAGCTGATCTCTCATGGATTTTGCCGTCAAATTTTTAGTGTGAAGCACAAAAGGATTTTTTATATACTTTACATATATCAAACTTTTCTATTTTGTTTTTTGATTTTTAAAATGATTCATTTAAACGAACTGTTACTGGGCAAAAGGTTAATATGAAATTCTTCAATGTTTTAAGATTTATGATTAAAAGGAAAAAATGGCTCTGGTTTCACAATTTTTAAATAGCAAAAGTTTAGCAAAAGAGAAAATACGATAATAATGATAACAATAATAAAGAGTTAATAATAAAATATTGAAAAATTGGATAAAAACCATGCAGCAATAGTGAAGATAAAATGTGACATTGAGATATATAAAGAAGAACAAACGTGTTGCGCATGAACAGTGAAGATTCACACCAATGGAGCAATATATAACAATGATAATAATAGTAATAAAAAAGATGTGTATATATATAAAAAATTCACTAGGGAAAAAAGTTGATGATACTAAAAAAAAAAAATTAAATAAAAGAGAAATATGCCAACCACAGTTTTGAACACCACCGCCATAATCGGCCAAAATATCTGATGTGTCAACTCTAAATAAACTCTTTCACTTGAGCCATGCATGATCAGGAATTTTGAAATAACACGAAGCTGGGGGAAAATACAACTGAAATACAGCTGCATTTATAACAACAACGACAATAACAGCAGCAGCAGCAGCAGCAGCAAGGGGGGGAGGGGGGGAGGGAGTGTGGACTACGAAGCTCAAGTGTAATGTGTTTTTTAGAATCAACTTAAAGGGAGACATAAAGAGAGAGATTCAAAGGAACAATATTTTTTTCTTCATCTGTTTTCTATTCATAATTTTTTTTTTCGTTTTTTTTTTTTTTTTCTTTCGTTTGAGTCTCTCTCACAGGCCGAAACAGAACAATATTTGCCTCACTTACTGTTGGGTTTACTGCATGGCTTGCACAATCTTAGACTCTCTGGAAACATTTCTACAATGTTGAAAAGACCTTGATATCAAATATTTTTTCTGACAAACATCTTCGTCATCCCTTATATAAAAATAGGCTGAATATTTTTCTAACAAAAATCTTTGCCATCCTTTACTTAAAAATAGGCCAAATGTTATTTTTTTTTTTTCAACAAACATCGTCATCCCTTATATAACAATAGTCCAAACATTTTTCTAACATACATCTTCGTTATCCCTT
>NC_090728.1:54144947-54154947 GCF_036898095.1 Palaemon carinicauda | reverse complement strand
GTCTGAAAAAGACTGACTTCAAATTGAGAGTAAAAAAATCTATTTGGTGTATATACAGTATATCTATTTCAACAGCTTGGTCAAGATGAAGGTCCTTTGGAAATAGTAATGGAGATCCAATACATCATTACACGCCTATAAAAGCAAAGTCTTACAAGAGAACCAACCGTATCACTACACATTTGGAAACTTACACTTCCTTTTGTTAAGCATCACTCATTCCTCTTTCTTTGAATTCATCTATCATTCTATTACAGCAATAAAATCTATACATTTATGTTACTTCAATTCTCTCTCTACATTTCGATACATTCACTCTTGTACTATCTCCTAGAACACCTTGCATAGCTTCTTTCCTATAGCTTAACAACTTTCATTTTTCATTACACACGAATGTTTCACCTATCCTTTCCTCCTAAGGGTTTTCTTTTATAATCATTCAAAAGTATATATAACATTTTTCTCTTATCGTCAACCCTCCTCAATAGGATTTGCATTACATTTGCGTTTCTTACTAATCTCAGAAAATTTTGCTTATACAAGTAGTCCCTTCGATTCTTCTGAGGCAATTTCTATACTCTAAGGAACTCGGTAGTTGATCCGAAGTACCTTCAATTCGTTGATGCAATTTATAACCTTCTCTAGGAGTTTTGTTCAAAATTTACTCCAACAAAATGTTCTTAAACAAAGCTAATTCATGCTTTGTTTAGCTACTGCCAAATTATGAGCAGTAGAAGCTTATTCAGGCTTTATTTAGCGTTTTGCTACTGCCAAATTATGAGCAGTAGAAGCTTTGTCAGGCTTTGTTTAGCTACTGCCAAATTATGAGCAGTAGAAGCTTTGTCAGGCTTTGTTTAGCTACTGCCAAATTATGAGCAGTAGAGAAAAAAAATATGGAAACAATAAAAGAAAAAGTCACAAATGAAACAACTTGCCTCATACTCTGATTAAAACTTCTAAATTTGGCGACAGAAAATTGTAGCTAATGAAATATCAAATTTTTCCTAAAGCTTTCTTTGTACATCAGAAAAGGCACTACAATAATCAGGATTTTTTTTGTTTGATGTCACTTACAATTTCACGTTTTTCTCTTTAGATAAAAACTTGAGTTTTAAAACTAAGAACAATTTTAAGACTTAACTGTTTTAAACAGTTGACAGCAAACTATGAAAAATTTCAAAACTTAACTGTTTTAAACAGTTGACAGCCATTTCATACGATCTTCCTCGCAAAGAGAATTGCCAGCCATTAATGCCTTTATTGCTAAAAGTTGTTCTCCCTAACAAACTGCCAGCCATTTGCCTACAGCAGAAAACGAGTTTCGCCCAAATACGCTACAACACTTTACCTTCAATGACAACCAAGTTTGTCACACGTCAGTCTTTCTTAAAACAATGTTTTTCCTCTTCTTGCTTTCTTTCGCATCTTCGTGAGGTCAGAGAGAGAGAGAGAGTGAGTGAGTTTGAGAAAAGATACAAGCCATTCACTCGGACAAAATGATTCATAACAGTGATAATGATTATAGCAACAGTGATTATTATCATGACACGATGATAATAACCCTGGCAATCCAAAAAAAAAAAAATTACCGTAGACATAAGGCAAGACAGCATGCAAAGAAAATTCTATCATATCCCATGCTAATGGAAATATCTCAAAGGAAAAAAAACAAACAGAAAACGTATCTTTTATGTTCAAAAATCATCATAGCATGATACTGCTCTTCTCTGTCCAATAACTAAATAAATAATTCCATCAACACTAATAGAGATAAAAAAGATGGGAAACCAAACGAACTCTGGAAAAAAAATATGGCACATTCAATTAAGATGATAACGATTGACGGAAAGGGAAAGAATGGTAAAAAAATGGAAGAAAAACTCGTATCTTTTTTTCTTGTACTTACCAGGATTATTGTCCGAGTTGGAGCCGAGTGCTGCCGATGCCAAACCCACTAGACCAGAGGGGCCCGGGAAGCCTCCAAATCCTGGAAAGAAATGAATAAAGAATTGGTATCAATTAAATGAACAAGAATTGGCATCAATTAAATGAAAAAAAAAATTGGCATCCAATAGAGGATTAACATCAATTAAATGATCCAGAATTGGCATCAATTGAATGATCAAGAATTGGCATCAAATAAAGGATTGAAATCAATTAAATGAACAAGAATTGGTATCAAATAGTGAATTGGCATCAATTAAATGAATAAGAATTGGCATTAGATAGAGGATTGGCATAAATAAAATGAACAATAATTGGCATCAATCAAATGAACAAGAATTGGCATCAATTAAATGATAAAAAATTGGCATTAAATACAGAATTGCCATCAATTAAATGAAGAAGAACTGGTATCAAATAGACAATTGGCATCAATTAAATGAACAAAAATTGGCACCAAATAGAGAATTGGCATCAATCAAATGATCAAAAATTGACTTATATTAAATGAACACGAATTGACATCAAATAGAGGCATCAATTAAATGAACACGAATTGGTATCAAATAGAGTATTGGCATTAATTAAATTAACAAGAAATAGGATCAATTAAATGAACAAGAACTAGCATAAAAAAAGAGGATTGGTATCAATTCAATGAACAAGAATTGGTATCAAATGAAGAACTGGTATCAATTAAATGAACAAGAATAAGCATCAAATAAATGAACTAGATTTGGCATCAATTAAATGAACAAGAATTTACATCAATTAAATAAACAAAAATTGAAATCAGTCAAATGAACAAGAATTGGCATCAAGTAAATGAGCAAGAATTGGCCTAAATTAAATGAACAAAAATTAGCAATAATTAAATAAACAAGAATTGCCATCAAATAGAGAATTGGCATCAAATAAATGAACAAGAATTGACATCAGTTAAAGAAGAAAAATAAGAAAACACAATAAGGTTGAAACTTATTATTTTGTGAAAAAAATCAAGGATTACATGTACTCTTTCATCTAACATTATTTATTACTTTATTATCTCCTCTACTGAGAGAGAGAGAGAGAGAGAGAGAGAGAGAGAGAGAGAGAGAGAGAGAGAGAGAGAGAGAGAGAGAGAGAGAGAGAGATCTTAACAACGAAAGAGTGAATGAAGATATTATTCGTGTAATTTGAAAATATAAGAGTGTCAGTCGAGAATGTAAAGAGGGCTAAAAAAGTTTAGGAATTGGAGGACGACAGTAAATGGCCGGTGTAACTATACTCATTTTTTTAATGAGGCACATTTGCACAGACTCGCAGCGGTGCCCTTTTAGCTCGGAAAAGCTTTCTGTTATCTGATTGGTTAGAATTATCTTGTCCAACCAATCAGCGATCAGGAAACTTTTCCGAGCTAAAAGGGCACCCCTGCGAGACGGTGCAAATCCGTCTCACTAAAAAGAGCTGACAATAATTGCTTGACTAGGATTTGAGGTCAAGATGAAGGGGAGAGGAATAATTACTATTGTACAGGAGCGAAGGGGGCATGTGACTGTAATAACTATGTACCTCGTGCACATGAGCACATTTAACTTAAGAGTTTTGGCTTTGAATGAAAGGCACATAAGGCAGTTAGTTTAAATACGTATTTGTTATGGAAATTTGTAGAGAAAGGAGGAATTATTGCATGTGAGTATACAAGGATTAGGAAAAAGCATTTGATGGGACTGACATAGCTGGAAGACAATATGCTCAAGTCAACAAGGAATCTGAGTGATGTATTAAACTCCAAATAATATCTGGTCTCAAACAAGGGTGTGTTTATTTTGCATAGAACTCAATTATCTAGATAAAAGTAATGAGGATAGAATTCTGTAATATAACAGGGAATGTAAGTTTATGAAGTAAAAAAAAAAGAAACACGAAAGGAGCATGGAATGGTTGTTTGTATATATCAATCGTAAGAAGGAAAACTACATGAAATATCACTGTAAAGCATAAAAGTCATTATGAATGCATATAAACACCCAAAATAAAAAATATCCAGAATTTTTTTTTCTTTAATTATTTGTGAGTACCTTTGAGAACAGGAAATTAAGTTTATGAAGTATAAAAAAAAAAAAAGGATACACGAAAGGAGCATGGAATAGTGTTTGTAAATAGTAAGTATAATGAAGAAAACTACATGAAATGGCACTGGAGAGCATAAAAAGTCATCATGAATACGTATGAACACACAAACTCAAAAATATCCAGATTTTTCTTTCTTTTTTATTATCTGTGAGTACCTTTGAGAACAAGAAATGTAAGTTTATGAAGTAAAAAGAAAAGAAACACGAAGGGAGCATGTAATAGTGTTTGTAAATAGTAATGATAAGGAAGAAGAACTGTAAGTTTATGAAGAAAAAAAAAAGTATGGAACAATTGTTTGTAAATAATAATTGAAAGAAGGAAAACTACATGAAATAACACTGAAGAGCATAAAAAGTCATTATGAATACACATGAACACCCAAACTCAAAAATATCCAGAATCTTTTTTGTTTGTAAATAATAATTGTAAAAAGGAAAACTACATAAAATGGCACTGGAGAGCATAAAAAGTCATGAATACATATTAATACCTAGACTAAAAAATATCCAGATTTTTTTTTCTTTGGGGGGGGGGGGGAGGAGTACCTTTAAGAGCAGCCATGTTGGCCAGACCCGATATCTTCTCGAGGGCGTTGGTTTCGTGGTCGTGGTCATCGTCATCGTGTCGCGACTTGTCGCGGTCTTCGGACCTGTCGCTACCCATGGTGTCCTGAGTGTCTTCAGAGCCCATGCCAGGGTACATGCTGTGGAAGGAAGGTGCACTCACTGGCGTGGGCGTGTGCAGGGCGGCAGCACGGGCGGTGACAGCATGATGCATGGGAGAAGGATGGGCGGTGGAGACGGGCGGGAGGGCGGTTATCGAGGAAGGAAGGGACAGAGGGTGTGAGAGCCCAGGTATACCCACGGGTGGAAGGGCTGGCAAACCTGACATGTTGACCATGTTGGCCATGCTGTGGGGCAAACTGGGAATGGGCGGCGTTGGGGCCGGGGGGCTTGGACCCCCAGACAGATGTGGGGATGGAGAGGACGGGGGCGGCGCCCCTAAACCACCGCTTAACTTAATGCGCTTCACTTGTGGACTGTCGGGAGGTCGGAGATCTTCATCAGCTTCATTGGAGGACTCTGCCTTGGGTGTGGGCGTCGGAGTAGCCACCTCAGCTATGGGCGGAGGTGGAGGGGGTGGAGGGCTCGCATCTTTCGGCACCTCGGGAGGAGTTCGGGACCTGGATTCAGAAGCTGCGGCTTCGGCCAGTCCCCGAATCTGCAGGAGTTTAGCAGTTCGCAGGAAGTCTGTGATTTGGTCATGGGCGATTTGTACCTCGCCATGATACATGTACTGGAGCAACGTCAGGAGTTCGCAGTAGCGAACCTCGTTCAGTATGATGATTGGGTGGTCACACGGGTTGTTCTGGACAAAGGGAGAAGAGTATAGAAGTAAGTCAGATGAGCATTCGTGTCATTTCGCATCATTCTCAACCGTATGTAAAAACTTGACTATTTGACTATCTTTAAGTAAAATGACCATTCTTTCAGTTTGCCTCATTCTCAACAGTATGTAAAAAATTGACTATTTGACTATCTTTAAGTAAAATGACCATTCTTTCAGCTTGCCTCATTCTCTACAGTATCTAAAAACTTGAATATTTGACTATCTTTAAGTAAAATTACCATTCTTTCAGCTTGCCTCATTTTTAACAGTATGTAAAATTTTATTATCTTTAAGCACGGTGACCATTCTTTCAGTTTGCCTCATTCTCTACAGCATGTAAAAACTTGATTATCTTTAAGTAAGATAAGTATTCTTTCAGTTTGCCTCATTCTCAACCGTATGTAAAAACTTGAGTACCTTTAAGTAAGGTGACCATTCTTTCAGTTTGCCTCATTCTCAACAGTATGTAAAAACTTGATTATCTTTAAGTAAGATAAGTATTCTTTCAGCTTGCCTCATTCTCAATAGTATGTAAAAACTTGATTATCTTTGTATTTACTTAGAGAATATCATTAGAAAGAAATAAAATTCAAAAAGTAAAAGGATGCATTACGTGATCGAATGGGTTGTTCTGGACAAACAGAGAAAAGTATAGTAGTAAGTAAGATGAACGCTCGTGTTATCGTATAATTCTCAACAATATGTAAGAACTTGATTATCTTTGACTATATTATCTTTATATTTACTCTCAGAATATCAACATTTAGAGAAAATAAAATGCAAAATGTAAAAGGATGATTGGATGATCACACGGGTTGTTCTAGACAAACAGAGAAGAGTATACAAGTGAGTAAGATGAGCATTCATGTCATTTCGTTTCATTCTTAACAATATATAAAACCTTGATTATTTTTGTATTTACTTTGAAAATATTAACTTTAGAAAGAATCAAAGGCAAACAGTAAAAGGATAAAGTAGACAATGTACATGTCAATCAATACGAAATTTCGTAAACTATTCAGATTCTCCTCATTAAATTTGTTTACTGACATAACAATGAAATCATTATTATTATTATTATTATTATTATTATTATTATTATTATTATTATTATATGCTAAGCTACAACCTAGTTGGAAAAGCAGGATGCTATAAGCCCAGGGGCCCCAAAAAGAAAATAGCCCAGTGAGGAAAAGAAACAAGGAAAAATTAAATATTTTAAGAACAGTAAAAACATTGAAATAAATATTTTCTATCTTTGTGCAAAATCATTAGTCGTTTGTTTCGGGAATAATGAAATAATGTAAACATACAAATAAACATTATGTAAACAAAGAACGAAGTGTTAATATTCAATTATCTCTATTGTAATTTATAGATCTTTAGATTTTCTATAGATTTTATAGACATTTTTTTTTCTTTTTAATGTTACTATACTTGAAATATTTTACTTTTCTTTATTTCCTTTCCTCACTGGGCTATTTTCCCTGTTGGGGCCCCTGGGCTTATAGCATCCTGCTTTTCCAACTAGGGTTGTAGCTTAGCATTTAATAATAACAATAATAATAATAATAATAACAATAATAATAATAATAATAATAATAATAATGATGGAACATGTATGCATTCGAAGAGGCTGACATGTACGCTTAATAAAATGTTGATATTACTCGCTATAATTCATAAAACATCTGAGAATATGTATTTGGTAACGATAGATGTATTCGAATCACTTTGTAAATATTAACAAGAGCTATTAAAATCATACTTTTTTTACGAATTACTTATGTTATTAATGGCTGGTAAACTGACACACTTGAAGTCTATACAAAGAGTATTATATAAATGAATTAGTTTATATATATATATATATATATATATATATATATATATATATATATATATATATATACACATATATATACATACAGTATATATATTGTATATATATATATATATATATATATATATATATATATATATAAATAAATATATATATATATATATACAAATATATACATATAAATAAATAAATATATATATATATATATATATATATATATATATATATATATATAACATGAGACAGCATATTCTGAATGTGCAAAGGATAAACCTCTTATAGATTGACAGATTTTTTTACTTTATGCAAATAAGAAAACAATACTAAGATAATATCAGAGTACGAGTTGCTGAAGATCTATTTTAGAATTATAATAGACAGTTGGAAATTTACTAAACAGATTTTTACTTTATACAACTAAGTAAACAAAACTAAAATAACAACATCAAAGTACGAGGGTTTAAGATTTACTTTCATATTATATAACATGAATCAAATAATGATCATACATTTGCTTCCAAGCTCAATCTGCAAAGGAGGCGTGTCCACTTACCTTGAGCAATGTCCTGAAGTAGGGGCTGCTGGCGGAGAGGACGACTTTATGGGCTGACAGTTGCTGACCCTCGCAAGCTAAGGTCACGTCAACAAAGTCCTCTTGCTCTCGCAGTTCCCTGTAATGATATAAAGGATAAGGGTAATGCTTTTTATAATGCAAAGAACTGTAGTGGGGAATATGTAAAACTTTTCATAACACTAATGCTTTGGGTGAGTAAAATGTAAAACTTTTTACAGCACCAATGCTTTGGGTGAGTAAAATGTAAAACTTTTTACAGCACCAATGCTTTGGGTGAGTAAAATGTAAAACTTTTTTACAGCACCAATGCTTTGGGTGAGTAAAATGTAAAACTTTTTTACAACAACAATGCTTTAGGTGTGTAAAATTTAAAACTTATTTATAAACACCAAGGCCTTTAGTGAGGAAAAGCATAAAACTTTTTATAACAAGACACGTTTCGTAAGGAAAATGTAAAACTTTGCAACAACGTCAAGGCCCTTTGGTGAGGAAAAACATAAAACTTTTTATAACACAAAGACTTTTTGTAAGGAAAAATGTAAAACTTTTCACAACACCAATGATTTTGGTGAGTAAAAAAGTAACACTTTTTACACCACCACGGCCTTTGGTGAGGAAATACATAAAACTTTTTATAACACAAAGACCTTTGCTAAGGAAAATTTTAATACTTTTCACAACACCAGGACCTTTAGTGAGGTAAAGGGGGAAAGTTTTACAACACTAATGCTTTTGGTGAGGGAAAATGTAAAAACATTTTATAAGCTTTTTACAACAACAAGGCTTTTGGTGAGGAAAAATTTTATAACTTTTAACAACATCAAGGCCTTTGTTGAGGGAAAAATTTAATCTATTTACAAACACATTTGGTAAGGAAAGGTGTGTCACAGAAGGCAATAATACTTTGTCTAATTATTGATAAAAACAGATTACAGACTAAGAATAGTGGAAAAAGTTGTAATCGAGAAAGGTAGAATATCTATGACCCTGAAATCACACAATAAAAACAAAAGAAATGTCTCTGATACCTTGAATCCCATTATAAAACAAGCGGTAGCTTTTTAATTGTTTTAAAATCTAAACCATGAAGCCAGCATAAAAAATGAAATGCGAACTAGCTCCTTGATCGTTGAAATATGTAATTTTGATGCAACACTTACACTAACATTAATGAAATTAATTGATTAATTAATTAAAACTGCCGAGGTTTTCAAAGAGAAACTGTAGCTTCGTAAAGGGGCAATTGAAATAGGTTGAAAAAAGCAAACTTTTTATTTTTTCTTTACCGCAACTAAATTTTCTCATTACCAATATAGTAATTGTAATAAAGGTAATATAATTTGAAAAATATCTTCATAAATAATATCGGCGTCAATGACCTACGAGGACACTCCCAAAATCAAACCATTGTTCCTATAGTCTTGGGTAGTGCCATAGCCTCTGTACCATGGTCTTTCCACTGTCTTGGGGTAAAGTTCTCTTGCTTGAGGGTACACTCGGCACACTATTCTATCTTATTTTTCTTCTTCTTGTTTTGTAGAGCTTTTATAATTTTTATAGGAAATATTATTTTGGTGTTGATGTTTTAAAATATTTTAATTTTCCTAGTTTCCTTTCCTCACTGGGCTATTTTCCTAATAATAAATAATAATAATAATAATAATAATAATAATAATAATAATAATGTCGGGATACCAGAAAACTTCAAATCATTCATTCATAAATAACATTATTAAGGTCTTGATAGCTTCTTCAATAAAAAATCATAAGTGTTAAGCCGAAGAAAAACCTTCATTTTAGCAGATGTTTCAGTCAATGTATAGACAATTATGCGTTTTGTCAATCATAAATAATGCATCTTATCTATACCTGTAAGCGTTCAAAAAAAAAAATCGATATATCTTACATCTTAATGAAATTCGGTCGGCAGTGGTTCCTTATCAAAAAAAGAAAAAAAGAAATAATAATAAAAAAATATATATATATATATAAATCGATATAACATACATGTTAATGACATTCAGTCGGCAGTGGTTCCTTATCCAAAACTAAAGAAAAAGAGTAAATAATGGAAAACAAGTTAAGGGCTTAGATAAAAACCATCCGCTTCTGAATAGTGGATGAACTATTGA
>NC_090728.1:54133992-54139447 GCF_036898095.1 Palaemon carinicauda | reverse complement strand
GTTCAAGTCACGCTCAAACTCTAGCTTCTTTGGTCGTTGCAACCTCACCATCCTTGTGAGCTTAGGTTGGGGTGTTTGAGGGGAGGCTATAGGTCTATCCATTGCCTGGCCCTCCCTGGTCCTAGCTTAGGCGGAGAGGGGCTTGGGCACTGATCATATATGTATGTATGTCAGTCTCTAAGGATTCAGGGTTAGGAAGAGCAGCCAATGCCCGGCCCTCCTAAGTCCTATCTTGAGTGGGGGTGGAGACTTGGGCGCTGATCCTATGTATATATGGTCAGCAGGGCATTGTCCTGCTTGATAGGGCAATGTCACTGTCCCTTGCCTGTGCCATTAATGAGCAGCCTTTAAACCTTTAAAACGTCTATTTTATAAAACTTTATTCAATTACATAATGGTTCTTTATGTAATACAAAAGAAATACTATTATCCTGCACTAATACAGTATTATCCATTTATATGCTTTAATGTTTCCCAGTAATTTCCCTTGTTGAGTCGTATAGATTACGTCAAAAGACTCGCGTGGGAATCGAAACACCTCATTCGATAACGACAGATGAGGTCTTTATAAAACGGTTTATTTCATTGATTTATTACTCTCAATTGATACATTAATAACAGTTTAAGGAAAATTGTAGTATAGTTAAAGCCATTATTATTTGACAGGATAAATGAGGTTTGTGTTATAAAATTTTCCATTATTTTTTGGCATAGTCTAACATAATAAATCTATAGTATATTACAATTCAAAAGGCATGCACACACATCATATGTACATATATATATATATATATATATATTATATATATATATATATATATACTTACCTAACTAAACAATTTTATATATTTCAGGCATGCACACTCATTATACATAGCATACATAAATACACACACACACACACACACACACATATATATATATATATATATATATATATATATATATATATATATATATATATATATATATATATATATATATATATATATATGAGTGTGTGTGTGTTTGTATGTGTATGTATGTGTGTGATGCGAAAATCGTATTACTCCACCCGAGATTAAATCAAATGTTCCATAAATCTCTCACCTAATCTTAGCCGTGACACACTTAAGCAGAATCAAGCTCTGATCCTCAAAAAACCCATAAAGCTCTTCTTCTGCGCCCTATAACAATAGTCCATTTCTTTTAGCGAGTCATATTTGCACCAACTCGCAGCGGTGCCCTTTTAGCTTGGAAAAGTTTCCTGATCGCTGATTGGTTGGACAAGATAATTTTCACCAATCAGCGACCAGGAAACTTTTCCGAGCTAAAAGGGCACCCTTGCGAGTCGATGCAAATATGACTCGCTAAAAGAAATGGACTATAGTACCAAGATCACATGACGAGAATAGAGAAATAATAGTAATACACAAGATATTCTTTGCAACTTCAAATCTTATTGAAGCTGTATGAAAGAGAGGAAAGAGGTGACAAAAATTATTTTCAATATTTCGATACTCAATCTTTTATTGTTTTTTCGGAAAGGTGGAAACACTATTAACTAAATATGAATATTCCATCTTTTTATCATTATCATTATCAATTGCTAAGCTACAACCCTAGTTGGAAAAGCAGAATGCTATAAGCCCATAAAATTCCTTCGACTATCTAAAGTTGAAATACAATCTTTCAAACACACATTCCTCTGAGGCCCTATAAAACTTTTTCTGAAGCTTCTATTATTCTATGAGATTTGCGAATCACGTCCAATTCTTGATTCTGAAGAAGTTTTGTGAATCAATCTTACTGTCCCCAAGAGATTTAAAATTCTTTTCAAAGTCAGCCAAAGTCAAATAGTAGTATCTTGCTTGTACATTTTCACTTTCTATTTTGGAGTGGTCAGTGACATTTTGAAGTATCGATTGACCATCAAGCTTAAACCATCTTACTTGTACGTTATTTAAGTTAGCAGATATAATTCTTTAAAGGCGAACTCAAAATTATATATTTCACGAAGAAACGAGAATATAAGATTGCTAAACCCCATGGTATACCTAATAGGATTGAAAATAAAGAGGAAAATAGGCGAAAAAACGAGAAAAATAAGATTAATGGGTACTGAAACTTTGTGAGCCCACCCCGTAGAGTTTTATAAACATTTTGTGCCAGATATTATTATCATTATTATTGTTATTATTATTATTATTATTATTATTATTAAATGTTAAGCTACAACCCTAGTTGGAAAAGCAGGATGCTCTAATCCCAGGGGCCACAGCAGGGAAAATAGCCCAGTGAGGAAAGGAAACAAGAAAAAATAAAATATCTTAACAGTAACATCATTTAAATAAACATTTCCCATATAAACTATAAAAACTTTATCAAAACAAGAGGAAGAAAAATCAGATAGAGTAGTGTGCCTGAGTGTACCCTCAAGCAAGAGAATTGCAATATTGTGTATCTCATGATGATGAATTTTATGTTCCACATCCCCCCTCCCCCCTCTCTCTCTTTTCTATAAGTCCCTACAAGTCTCAAAATACATCTTTTATGCAAAGGGCAAAATCAGTCTCCTAAACTAGAATAAACCGAGATATTGCGGTCGTGAATTTAAAATTCAGAGCAATTTTAGCTTAGTGGTGAAATCTCTTTTATTCCCAGAATGAAACGACGAACTGATTCCTCTTTCCCGAGTTCCATTTTGTACTATATTTCCCCTACCATAAAATTCAAATATTCTCTAGTTCTGAAATGTAACTATCCTCTCCGCAATTACAACCACAAAATATTTAACTGTACTGTTTCCATTTTCCAAAAGCCCTACACTATAAATATAGTCGTTATAAATATTCTGTCAATCGATAAAAATCCCTACAGTATAAGAGTACTCATTATAAATATTCTGTCGATTCATAAAAGGCCTGCAACACAATTATATTCATTATAAATATTCTGTCAATCCATAAAAAACCCTACAGTATAAGAATACTCATTATAAATATTCTGTCGATCCATAAAAAGCCTGCAACACAATTATATTTATTATAAATATTCTGTCTATCTATAAAAGAAGCCTACAACATAAGTATACTCATTACGAATATTCTCTCAAAAAACAAAAATACCTACTAGAGTATATTCATTATAAATATTCTGTCAATCCATAAACAGCCTGCAACACAATTATATTCATTATAAATATTCTGTAAAACCATAAAAAAATCCTACAACATAAGTATATTCATTATAAATATTCTGTCAATCCATAAACAGCCTGCAACACAATTATATTCATTATAAATATTCTGTAAAACCATAAAAAAATCCTACAACATAAGTATATTCATTATAAATATTCTGTCAATCCATAAACAGCCTGCAACACAATTATATTCATTATAAACATTCTGTAAAACCATAAAAAAATCCTACAACATAAGTATATTCATTATAAATATTCTGTCAATCCATAAAAAAGACTACAACTGGGTTTATAGCATCCTGCTTTTCCAACTAGGGTTGTAGCTCAGCTAATAATAATAATAATAATAATAATAATAATAATAATAATAATAATGGTGTACCAAGAATTCTTGCATCCAACTGTACATCACGGCAGGAACTCAAGCAAATACAGCTTTAAAGTTCGTATTAAAATATAACGAAAAAAAAAAATCTTCCTCTCCACTCTCTTTCATTTGATATGTAAATAATAAACTCCATTCGATATTCTTGCATTAATAATCTTCCATCATTAAAAAATCAGCAGGTAGCAGATATAAATGGAGATGAATTACACAATCAACATTAAATTATACGTACACAATCAACATTAAATCTTATTAATCTATATAGAAAAAAGGGTCAAGTGATTAATTAATTTCTTTTTTCTATTTCCAGACTCTTAAATAACATAAGAATTACTAATTACTTAATGTGATTTACACCCCGGGGCAACGAACACATAAGAGCCATTCTCTATATGAGGCCATGAGAAATGATAAGTGTATTTGATCTAATTGTATTAATATTATGAATTTCTTAAAATATATCTCTTGAATTGAGGTTTTCAATAAATATCGTATCTATCCTGTTCAAATTAAATTCAAATTATGATATATATATATATATATATATATATATATATATATATATATATATATATATATATATATATGTATATATATATGTATATATATATATATATATGTGTATATATATATATTTACATATATATATATATATATATATATATATATATATATATATATATATATATTTACATATATGTAATGAGAGAGAGAGAGAGAGAGAGAGAGAGAGAGAGAGAGAGAGAGAGAGAGAGAGAGAGAGAGAGAGAGAGAGAGTCTGATAATGCAAATACTCTTTTTAAGTAAAGAAAATAACATCATCGAGATTCAGATAAAAAAAAATGCTCTTAAAACACAACTGAGTTCCGTCCTGCTATATATCGACTAAAACGAATTACACGAGTAGTGATGAAGTTGTAAATTAAATTATTTTAAAGAAATAATATCACGGCCTTAAATTACATAGAAACTCCTAGTTATACATACTTGAGTTCTACAATACATGGTCGTATCATTTTTATTATCATTACAAGCTAAGCTACAACCCTAGTAAGAAAAGCAGGATGATATAAGCCCAAGGGATTCAAAAGGGAAAAATAGCCAACCGATGAAAGGAAATAAATAAACTACAAGAGAAGTAATGAACAATTAAAACAAAATATTTTAAGAACAGTAACATTAAAATATATCTTTGATTTGACGTCATCATCATCAACTACTACGCCTATTGACGCAAAGGGCCTCGGTTAGATTTTCCTAGCTTTTATAAGAAAGGGGTGAGTCAGTCCTTTCATATATTAAAAAAAAAACAAATAAGTCAGAATAGTATGACACCTATATATCAAATGATTAATGTTTATATTTGGCATAAGATCATATGACTAATCAAGTAAAATTACTTAAGATAAGACAGCACAAAATCATTGCCTTCAAACTCCTTTATTAAAAGGAAACTTTGATCTATGCTTAAATAGAAGCGAACCCAAAGACAGAACTTCCCAACATCATCAATATGAAGTCTGTGCAGTGAGAATCTCGCCAGAATTTGCTCGTAAAATGAGAAGTTGCGGCCAAGTTTTCTCATCCCATTATGTTTAGGTCCCTGGATGCAAAGGTTGTTTATTCAAACATGATAACTTATGTGCATCATAAATGTAAGATTGGCCGAATGCTGGTCTTAACTAGGATGGTTAAATTAACATCTCAGAAAATGCTAAGACATATCTTTCGAAATAAATTTGTTACTAACACAAAAGAATTTAATAAATATACAGTAAATATCAACCCAAAATGGGATTTAATATTGAATATTATCCACTGAAAATTCGAAATATTATCCACTGAAAATTCGAGCCCTTGTCAGGCCAGAAGCATTTCTCATA
>NC_090728.1:54118992-54128992 GCF_036898095.1 Palaemon carinicauda | reverse complement strand
GAATTGTGTGAATCATGAAAATTCTAATTAACAGCCCCCCCCCCCCCCAGGTGGGACTGGGCATTGAAGTTAAAATGGAAAGGTTTAAAACTATCGTATGTCGTGTAACAAAAGATGGGGTGGTTTGACTCTGCGTGATTGCATTTTTGGTTAAATGCAAATATTTTTCATCATCACCAAATCCTCCAACGCCTATTGACGAAGAGGGCCTCGGTTTGATTTCGCCAGTCGTCTCTATCTTGAGCTTTAAAATCAATACTTCTCCATTCATCATCTCCCAATTCACGCTTCATAATCCTCAGCCATGTAGGCCTGTGTCTTCCAACTCTTCTAGTGCCTTTTTGAGCCCAATTGAAAGTTTGGTGAAAGAGAGATTACTCTTGGGGAGTACGAAGAGCATGTCCAAACCATCTCCATCTTCCCATCCATCTCCATCTACCCATCCATCTCCATCTACCCATCATTATAATCTCATCCACATATAACACTCGAGTAATCTCTCTTATAGTTTCATATCTAATCCTGTCCTGTAATCTAACTTTCAATATTCTTATGAGGGTTTTGTTCTCAAATTTACAAAATCTGTTGGATATTGATTCATTATCAAATACTTTTTAGAGCAAACTAATGAAAGGATTCGGACACCTCTAGCCAATTACGTTAAGGTGGTATATACATTTTAAGGAAGCAATTCGCTTCCTCTCTCCCCACGCGACTCAGACCCACTACATTTTACTGATCCTCTTATACACAATTCTTTGCTTAGGTAATA
Source organism: Palaemon carinicauda (assembly GCF_036898095.1). Taxonomy (NCBI): domain Eukaryota; kingdom Metazoa; phylum Arthropoda; class Malacostraca; order Decapoda; family Palaemonidae; genus Palaemon; species Palaemon carinicauda. The sequence continues at coordinate 54,128,220 of NC_090728.1, read as the reverse complement.
TGAAATACATAGGATGTATTGAGAAGATTACAATCCCTCTGATCTCACTAGATATTGAAACTTTGATAGCTTGCTGTTATGTAACTCTCTCTCTCTCTATCTCTCTCTCTCTCTCTCTCTCTCTCTCTCTCTCTCTCTCTCTCTCTCTCTCTCTCTCTCTCTCTCTCTCTACTGTGAGCTAAGGTAAAGGAGGTAGAACTAGGGCGATAAAGCAATTTCAATATGATTCGCTGCCCAAATACAAGCAGAAAAATTTTTTTTCATGTATCTTTTTAAGATGAAATACAGTAACCTAAAAAAATTAAGAAATACTAAATACTATCAGTGCCTATAAACAGTTTTATTTTACCAAAGAGAGACTTGACAAATATTAATTTATAAAATCTATAGTAGCAGAAATACTTCACGGGGGGCAAAAAAAAAAAATAAAAAAAAATAAAATAAAATTCAGAAATCTTGGGATTTACTTCTTACTTACAATGAATTATCAAAACATTCAAGAGGTGTTTTTGTTCTTTACACCTCTATCTCTAGAAGCAAGTTCCCTGATTTCTAATAATCAAATCTGAGAGATTTTAAGCATTTGGAGTCCTCAAAAGCATTTGGAGTCCTCAAAGTGTAAGATGATAGTTAGGATTGAAAGTTAATACCAGGAGATCCAATTCTAGATTTTTTAAATTCACCGTCTTCCTAAAACCAAAGTACATCACAAAACAATAAAAACTTCATAACAAGACTTTCCGTAATCCAAGTCAATTTACATACAGCTCTTCAAAACTTCTCGCGGACTCGTTCAAAGGAATGGCACTTCTTCAACTGATAGCATAAGACAATATTGATATAGGAACGATATTGGGATCAGGGAATATCTTATATTTGTGTATAAAAGAGTACATCTGCGCCGAGGGCAGCTTCGATATTGAAATAAATAACTTTCCTATAATACTATTAAGTCTTCTTTCCTACCTACTCACTCTTGACGTAGTTAAATATATATATATATATGTATATATATATATATATGTATATATATACATATATATGTATATATATACATATATATATATTATATATATATTATATATATATAAAATATATATATACATATATATATATATATGTATATATATATACATATATATATATATATATACATATATATATATATATATATATACACATACATATATATATATATATATATAATATATATATATATATATATATATATATATATATATATATATTTCCTGTCACGCTGAGCGACATGGCTTAACGTATGACTACGTTGAGGTAGGGGGGAGAGGAAGTAGTCATACTCTGGTGAGAGGGGGGGGGGGGTCGCCCGATTGGTATACTCGGAAACCACAATCTCACAAAAATGGCCGAAACTACCGAGTTGCAGTTAGGAAAGGCTAAGGAGTGGGAAAAGTTGAATGTGTATGTGCGTGCTTGTGCATATCTATCTAACTATTTAGCCGTAATTTTTTGACGGGTCGCGTACACTATTATTATTATTAAATGCTAAGCTACAACCCTAGTTGGAAAATCAGGATGCTATAAGCCCTGGGGCCCCAACAGGGAAAATAGCCCAGTGAGGAAAGGAAATAAAGAAACAGAAAATATTTTAAGTATAGTAACATTAAAATAGATATTTCCTACAAAAACTATAACAAAACAAGAGGAAGAAAAACTAGATAGAAGTGTGCCCGAGTGTACCCTCAAGCAAGAGAACTCTAACTCAAGACAGTGGAAGACCATGGTACAGAGGTTATGGCACTACCCAAGACTAGAGTACAATGGTTTGATTTTGGAGTGTCCTCCTCCTAGAAGAGCTGCTTACCATAGCTAGCTGAAGAGTCTCTTCTACCGTTACCAAGAGGAAAGTAGCCACTGAACAATTACAGTGCAGTAGTTAACCCCTTGGGTGAAGAAGAATTGTTTGGCAATCTCAGTGTTGTCAGGTGTATGAGGACAGAAGAGAATGTGTAAAGAATAGGCCAGACTATTCGGTGTCTGTGTAGGGAAAGGGGAAGAACCGTAACCAGAGAGAAGGGTCCTATGTAGTACTGTCTGGCCAGCCAAAGGACCCCATAACTCTCTAGCGGTAGTATCTCAACGGGCGATTGGTGCCCAGGCCAACCTACTAGCATTCATACAATGCTTAAAATGGGTTCTCCATCAACAATCCTTTTCTCTTACTCGATCTAGACGTCAACATTTCATGTACATCTGTAGGAAACTGATATCTACAATTATTTAGCCCTTTGATACCTAAGACCATACACACCGCTGACGGGTCCACTGTATCCGAGATGAATTGTCCTTACTTGAAACTAAGACTGCAATATATATTATCATCATTAAAGAGCTATAGACGAAGAACCATAATGGCATTTCATAAAGTAGTCTGTAAAACTACTTTAATGAGCAAATAAAATAGAAATACAGAAATTTGGATAGAATACACCTAATTGGTACCCTATTCTTACACCCTTGCTTACTGAGGAACTCATATTATTACGCTTGTTGACCAATTATTATTATTATTATTATTATTATCATTATTATTATTATTATTGGAACAATAATAATAATAATTATTATTATTATTATTATTATTATTATCATCATTATTATAATCATTGTTATAATCATTATTATTATCATCATCATTAATATTATTATTACTATCATTATTATCATCATCATTAATATTATTATTAATACTATCATTATCATCATCATCATCATTACTAGCTAAGCTACAACCCTAGTTGGAAAAAGCAAAATTCCTTAATGAGTGCCATCACATCTGACCACTGCCACAGCTAGTTTTTCCTACAACAAAGCTTACGCGGCTGCATCCATCCAGCCAAATTAACCTCCAGACACGCACAGGCAATTACATACGAAACGAAAATTAAAGGATGCTACCTTTTAATTACTCGGCGTAAATTCTTCTATGACGAGGAAAATAAGACGGTAAACGTTTTTAAGGCCACGTGAAAATCCATAAAGAAAACAGGGGATTATGAAAAATGTTTGCAGACTGAAAATAGTTAGGCTGGTAATTAGTGTATAATTTACGTAGCTCCCCTTCGTTAATGTATGGAGTATTATATGACCTATGTAATATAATCAAATCATATATCATATATATACACACATTTTATATATATATATATATATATATATATATATATATATATATACATATATATACATTATATATACATATAAATACATATATATATATATACATTATACATATATATACATTATACATATATACATTATATATATACATATAAATACATTATATATACACACATTATATATACATTTTATATATACACACACACACATATATATATATATATATATATATATATATATATATATATATCCCTTTCTGAATGGGGTAATCCTTAATATACCAAAACGACCGAAAAGGATTCGAATAGAAGAAATAGCCAGACATTCATCAACGTACATCCAAACAATGGATACAATAACTGACTAATTGATTACCGTAACCTGTTATCACTTCTACTAAATTGCTATCAATCAATCTAAAAATATAACAATTAGGGAAGTAATTCGACAGATTCCTGACTAATCACTTCATTGACACAGACGAACACACGTAGGAAAAGAACTATCATCGTATTCCGAATTCAATGTAGGTGGCAATCTATAACAAACTGCTACTGATAGCCTATTGAAAGCGTTCCTGCCTAGTGAACCGGTAGATTGGGGTTCAAGACCCGCTCAAGCTCGATATTTTCTTCTAGTGTCTGGAAACTTACCATCCTTGCGAGCTAAGGATGGGGAATTTGGGTAAGTATATAGTTCTACCTGCCAAGCCATCAGCAGCCTTTGTCTGGTCCTCCATGGTCTTAGCTTGGGTGGAGAGGCAGCATAGATGCTGATAATATGTATATGTATATATATATAGTCAGTCTCTATGACATTCTCGCTGTTTCTTGCCTGCTGAGTCATCAGCAGCCATTGCCTGACTCTCCTTGGTCCCAGCTTGGGTGGAGAGGAGGCACTTGTGCTGATCATATGTATATATAGTCAGTCTCTAGGGAATTATCACTGTTTCTTGCCTGCTGAGTCATCAACAGCCATTGCCTGACCCTCCCTGGTCCTAGCTTGGGTGGAAAGGAGGCTTCTTGGGCTCTGATCATATACATATATAGTCAGTCTCTAGGCTACTGTCACTGTTCCTTGGCATTGCCATTCATGAGCGACCTTTAAACCAAACGTATATATATATCTATATCATTAAGATACACAGATAAAGCGAATGGCTGCAGTGCTTGTCAATTAAACCCTTGAAGGAATTCATCTCTTTTCTCGAGAGGATCTAACGATGAAACCTTACAAATCACCAAAAATATAACGAGTCTCAAAAATGGGACAAAGGTTTTTCGCACGAGAGAGAGAGAGAGAGAGAGAGAGAGAGAGAGAGAGAGAGAGAGAGAGAGAGGCCATTCAACATATTACATTTCATATGAAATGGAATGAATTCCCATCTTTTTTTCTTTTTTGAAAACTTTCACAAGTTCATTCTTCCATCCCAGCGTCTGAACAATGATGTCTTCACTGAGCTGATAGTCCAAGGAGGGGAGAGGGGGGGGGGGGTAAGTCTACTCAATGAGGACAACGAGCCGGACCATTTCTCTATTATCCTTGCTGAAGTCCTTCAGTGTTTTCAGAGAGAGAGAGAGAGAGAGAGAGAGAGAGAGAGAGAGAGAGCGACTATTGATAGCGTATTGAAAGTATTCCTGCCTGGTGAACCGGTAGATTGGGGATCGAGACCCGCTCAAGCTCGATAGTTTCTTGTAGTGTCTGCAAGCTCACCATCCTTGCGAGCCAAGGATGGGGGAGTTGGGTGAGCCTATAGGTCTACCTGCTGGGTAATCAGCAGCCATTAACTGACCCTCCCTGATCCTAGCTTAGGTGGAGGGGAGGCATATATGCTCATCAAATGTATATATAGTTTGTCTCTAGGGCATTATCACTGCCAATTACCTGCTGATTCATCAGCAGCAATTGCCTGGCCCTCCCTGGTCCTTGCTTGGGTAGAAGAGGAGGCTTCGTGGGCTCTGATCATATGTATATATAGTAAATTTCTAGGGTATTATGACTATCCCTTTCCTTTGCCATTCATGAGCGACCTTTAAACCAAACATATATATCTATTTCATTAAAATACACAGATAAAGCGAATGGCTGCAGTACTTGTCAATTAAAGCAGTGCTTATCAATTAAAGCCTTCAAGGATTTCATCTTTTGATTTTCTCCAGAGGAACTAACGATGAAACCTTACAAATCACCAAAAATATAACGAGTCTCAAAAATGGGACAAAAGTTTTTCCGCATGAGAGAGAGAGAGAGAGAGAGAGAGAGAGAGAGAGAGAGAGAGAGAGAGAGAGAGAGAGAGAGAGAGGCCATTCAACATATTGCATTTCATATGAAATGGGATGAATTCCCATCTTTTATTTTCTTTTTTTTGAAAACTTTCACAAGTTCATTCTTCCATTTCAGCGTCTGAACAATGATGTCTTCGCTGAGCTGATGGTCCGAGGAGGGGAGTGGCGGGGGAGAGAGAGAGAGAGAGAGAGAGAGAGAGAGAGAGAGAAAGGGGGGGGGTTAAGTCTACTCCATGCGAACAACGAGTCGGACCATTTCTTTATTATCCTTGCTGAACTCCTTCAAAGTTCTCTGAGAGAGAGAGAGAGAGAGAGAGAGAGAGAGAGAGAGAGCCTCTTAGTCAACCCACTGTATTCAATTCATGATGTACCCTACTTGCGTAAATTGCTCAATGAAATTTCAAGCAATGTTAAATAGTTTCGTTTTCTATTCATTCCACTTATTGGTGTTATCATTGTACGTATCATTTGGTCTCTTTCATTCTATCCCTTTGTTTCTCAACAAGCAACCATTAGTCAACCTACTGTATTCAATCCATGACGCACTGTACTTGCGTAAATTACTCAATGATAATGTTAAATGCAGTTTTAGCTTTCTATCAAACACAATCATTGGTATTATAAATGTACGTATTTTGGTCTAACTCTTTTATTCCATCCCTTTGTTTCTTTATCCACCATCCAGTATTTAGTACATTAATTTAAAAGAGCCTATAACCATCTTTAAGATTTGGTTGTCAAATTGAGAGAGCAGTTCTGCTGTCAAAACTTCTCATTTATCTTCAACAAAATAAGTAATCAGTCAACCTTTTCTATATGTTTAAGAAAAAGATTCTACTTCTCATATAATAAAAATATAAAAGCCATAATCCTAGAGTGTGTGGGACCCTTTCGGTAAAAGCAATAGCAATATTATACATGGCAACTTAATTTCCATACATAGTTATACAATTAAAATAACTATTAACCCCAGGAGGGAAATAATTATATTGTAGCTCGAAGACAGAGGCTTAAAGAATTCAACTCCTCTTGCATACTTTGCAAAGGTCAAATTTCACCTCCTTAGCCCTGAATATTTCGCAAAGGTCACCTTTACCTCTAGAAAGAGACAAGAACTACCAATAAGAAAAGAAAAAGTTTAAGACTTCATTGAAAATAAAAGGTTGGCCATGACTGCCATACTTCATCTAAACTCTAAAGGGATATTGATAATTGCATAGAAATAAATTTAGGCTTGTATATCAAATTGAGAGATTACTCGGGTTCCATATGTGGATGAGATCATGGTGAGGGGTAGATGGGTTTGGGCATGCTCTCCGCACTCCCCAAGAGAGATTAGTTCACCAAGCATTCAACTGGGCTCCACCAGGTACAAGAGGAGTTGGAAGACCCAGCCCAACATGGCTGAGGACTATGAAGCGTGAAGCAGATGGTGAATGAAGAAGTAGTGAGTTAAAAACTCAAGATAGAGACGACTGGCGAAATCTAACAGATGCCCTTTGAGTCAATATGCGTAGACGATGATGATGATGATGATGATGATTATATTGCAGCACAATAGTCGAAAAGAGAAACTAATAATTTGCATTTGCGCTTGAATTATCAATCGTTATAGCGCTGGTTACCAATTATACCATTTAACCAAATAGTAATGCACATATAAAGATCATAATTAGACTTTTATATTACTTCCAAGGTTGGTCAGGGAAAAATCAAGTAAGATGTCCTAGTAGCCTTTATATCTAAAAAGGAACAAAAATTGTTAAATATTTTTTTTTAAATCTACCATTACAGCCAGGTCAAGGATTTCACTAAAGGAATAACTATTTCAAGTTACAGACAACGGTAACATCGATAATATACGTAGTGAAAACATGGAATAAGAACACTTACCTAATATATATATATATATATATATATACATATATATATATATGTATATATATATACAATTATATATGTAAGTATGTATGTAGGTATATATATACGTATATATATATATATATATATATGTATACATACAGTATATATATATACATATATATACATACATATATATACGTATATATACATAAATATATATATACACACACACACACATATATATATATATATATACTGTACATATATCCTTTAAATACGGAGTGTTAAAGCCGCGGAGTTTATACAACTAGATCGAAAGAGAGAGAGAGAGAGAGAGAGAGAGAGAGAGAGAGAGAGAGAGAGAGAGAGAGAGAGAGAGAGAGATTACTTATTTGAAATAAAAAAAAAGGCAATGATAACGCAAGATTAAATAGTGCATGCATAATTAATATCCCCACCCTCAGACTCGATGTGGCTTTTGTCAACCGTGGCAGGAATCGTGTCTGCATATCCATCCCGGAATAAATAAGGGGAAATTAGCCACAGGAATGAGAAAACATCTTTTGAAATCTGTATCTTCTGTAACATTTGGAATCTGTAACATTTGAAATTATTGGGAAATCTGAAACAATTGAAATTAATGTGTGAAATGATTAACATTTGAAATCTGTAACATTTGGAATTAACATATAAAATCTGTAACATGCGAAATCTGTAACATTTGAAATGAATGTGTGAAATGTGTAACAATTGAAATTAATGTGTGAAATGTGTTAACATGCGAAATGTGTGACATTTGGATTTAACATGTAAAATCTGTAACATGCAAAAATTGTAACGTGAAATCGGTAACATTTGAAATCTGTATCATTTGACATTTGTAACATTTGAAATCTGTAACATTTGACATTTGTAACATTTGAAAACTGTAACATTTGACATTTGTAACCTTTGAAATCTGTAACATTTGACATTTGTAACCTTTGAAATCTGTAACATTTCACATTTGTAACATTTGAAATCTATAACATTTCAAATTTCTACATTAAATCCGGAAAGTGAACATAATCCAGACATATACGTAAAACCAAACACAAACGCAAATGAAAAATGAAAATTGAACATGGTAATTATGTAATGATAAAAATGTTTGAAGCGCACAATACCACCTATACTATCAAACTCAGGCAAATATAAAAATAAAGAATATTACTTCAGTGATGTTTTAATTGCATCTAATAACTACAGAGTATCTTACAAAAAGTATAAAAAAAACTTACAGGAAACTTTTCCAATGTGTCCACGTTCAAATCAAAATACCCCAAAAAATTTCCCATTCAGGTAAGATTAATACAGTTTTCTCTGCTCCCTTTCATTGCTAAAAAAAATATTACTTCATATCCTCAACGTTCATTTGGTGTTGATGGTATACTAGTGTACGCAACCCGTCAAAAATGACGGATAAATATTTAGCTAGATATGCTTAAACTCACCGCCCTCTAACCAGGGTTATGGCTACTCCCTTTCCCCCTACCCGAGGGATGGGGAGAGCTTTGCTTGACTGGTAAGATTTATATATATATATATATATATATATGACGTGTATATATACATAAATATATGTATACATTTATATATATACATATATATATAGCCTATATATACATATATATACACATCATATATATATATATATATATACACATAAATACACACACATATATATGTAGGTGTATATATATACATATATATATATATATATATATATACAGTATATATATATATATATATATATCCCGTCCACCTTAATTTGTAGTCCCTAGGACGCTCCCGTTTAAAAGTTACTCATGAGCGGCAGAGGTAAGATAAGGTCAGTGCAGTTTCCTATGTCCTCCTAAACTACAATAACATGCAAGCTTAT
>NC_090728.1:54111492-54113992 GCF_036898095.1 Palaemon carinicauda | reverse complement strand
CACGCTATAGTAGCACCAATAATAATAATAAATATTCATAATAATAATAATAACAATAATAATAATAATAAAAATATTCATAATAATAATAATAATAATAATAATAACAATAACAACAATAATAATAATAATGATAATAATAACAATAATAATAATAATAATAATAATAATGATAATAATAATAAAAATAATAATAATAATAATAATAATAAAAGGCAAAGTAAGAAAACAGTTGTGATCAGTGGTTTTTTAATCAAACTGTAAGAGAACCTTCTATGTATCAATAATACTAAGGCTTCGGATCAATCCAATACTTAATTACCATTGGGTGAACACATTTAAAACTAGGAAAATGTCAAGAACAATATATAAATCTGACTGCGAGTTATGACTTAGATATCATAACTTTTGACATTTGATTTCCAACTTGCGCGCGTATTAGATGAGAGAGAGAGAGAGAGAGAGAGAGAGAGAGAGAGAGAGAGATTCATATATATGAATGGTTTCACCCACGACGTAAGAGGATGAATTTGATTAAGCCCTCGAGTGTTATAGGTATACATTTTCACCTCTCTCTCTCTCTCTCTCTCTCTCTCTCTCTCTCTCTCTCTCTCTCTCTCTCTCTCTCTCTCTAAGGTACATTGTTCTGTTTTGTTTATCTTCTTTTATAGTTTATATATGAAATATTTATTTTGATGTTATTACTGCTCCTTACAATATTCTATTTTTATTGTTAATTACTTCTTATTTCCTTGTTAACTTTTCCCACTGAGCTATTTTCGCTGTTGGAGCCCCTGGGCTTATAGCATCCTGCTATTCCAACTAGGGTTGTAACTTAGAAAGTAATAATAATAATAATAATAATAATAATAATAAACAAAGTTAAAAGAAAATTAATATATCATAGCAATCAACTATTCGACTTCACCAGCCTCCTGGTGTTGATGGACAGGTACGTTTGGAATTCAGCCACAAAGTCCAAGCTTACATATAAATGAATGGCGAGTGACATGAATGAAATATCCAAACCATAAAAATAAATGTTTCATTTCATTCACAGCTTTTATTATTCAGACTAGGACGCTGTTCTGTTCTATATTCTAAACTATTATGAAGGTTCCCATGGAGTTTATTTGTGCGAACATTTACAAAACTGAAAAATTTCAAAAACACCATAAATAAAAGGAAAATCTAAACACATTTCTCTGGGAAAGGCCTTGATTCTAGCATCAAGAGAGCCCTTGAATCTAACAACAAGAGGGCCCTTGAATCTAGCATCAAGAGAGCCCTTGAATCTAACAACAAGAGGGCCCTTGAATCTAGCATCAAGAGAACCCTTGAATCTAGCATCAAGACGGCCCTTGATTCTAGCAATAAAGACCCTTGAATCTAGCATCAAGAGGGCCCTTGAATCTAGCATCAAGAGGGCCCTTGAATCTAGCATCAAGAGGACCCTTGAATCTAGCATCAAGAGGGCCCTTGAATCTAGCATCAAGAGGGCCCTTGAATCTAGCATCAAGACGGCCCTTGATTCTAGCAATAAGGACCCTTGAATCTAGCATCAAGAGGACCCTTGAATCTAGCATCAAGACGGCCCTTGATTCTAGCAATAAGGACCCTTGAATCTAGCATCAAGAGGACCCTTGAATCTAGCATCAAGACGGCCCTTGATTCTAGCAATAAGGACCCTTGAATCTAGCATCAAGAGGACCCTTGAATCTAGCATCAAGACGGCCCTTGATTCTAGCAATAAGGACCCTTGAATCTAGCATCAAGAGGGCCCTTGAATCTAGCATCAAGACGGCCCTTGATTCTAGCAATAAGGACCCTTGAATCTAGCATCAAGAGGACCCTTGAATCTAGCATCAAGACGGCCCTTGATTCTAGCAATAAGGACCCTTGAATCTAGCATCAAGAGGACCCTTGAATCTAGCATCAAGAGGGCCCTTGAATCTAACATTAAGAGGACCCTTGAATCTAGCATCAGGAGGGCCCTTGAATCTAGCATCAAGAGGGCCCTTGAATCTAGCATCAAGAAGGCCTTTGAATCTACCATCAAGAGGGGCCTTGAATCTAGCATCAAGAGGGCCCTCGAATCTAGCATCAAAAGGGCCCTTGAATCTAGCATCAAGAGAGCCCTTGAATCTAGCATCAAGAGGGCCCTTGAATCTAGCATCAAGAGGGCCCTTGAATCTAGCATCAAGAGAGCCCTTGAATCTACAGTAGTATCAAGAGGGCCCTTGAATCTAAAACCAAGAGGGCCCTGAATCTAGCATCAAGAGGGTCCTTGAATCTAGCATCAAGAGGGCCCTTGAATCTAGCATTAAGAGGTTCATTGAATCTAGGATCAAGAGGGCCCTTGAATCTAGCATCAGTAGGGCCCTTGAATCTAGCATTAACAGGCCCTTGAATCTAGCATTGAGGGACCTTGAATCTAGCATCAAGAAGGCCCTTGAAACTAATATTAAGAGGGCCCTTGAATCTAGCATTGAGGGACCTT
>NC_090728.1:54103992-54106492 GCF_036898095.1 Palaemon carinicauda | reverse complement strand
TATATCCCCCTCTAAGTGGGGATCCCTTGAAGTGGTGGAAGGGTTTGTGTATCGCCATGATCAGCAAAGCTATACTAGTCAGGGACACCCTTACTAGGTTGGTTTCCTTTGAGCTGAGGATCAGACAAGTCTCCCACCATCGCCAACCCGCCCTGAACAACATGGAAATGAAAAGTGGCTAAAGCCCAAATATCAATAAAGACATGTCTGGGGCCTTTGTCCTGTAGTGGACTAGAAACGGCTGCATTAGCCAGTATTCTACTCTTACACAATTTCATTGCCAGAAATGTACTGTATAAACGATTTAATTACCAGTATTTTAATACAAAACAATTTCATTGACAGTATTTTACTCTAAAACAATTTCAATACCAGTATTGTGCCCTTAAGACAATTTTTATTTCCAGTACTTTACTCTAGCACAATTGCATTGCCAGTATTTTACTCTATGACAACTTTATTGCCAGTATTTTACTCTAAGACAATTTCATTGCCAGTATTTTACTCTTAAGACATTTTCATTGTCAATATTGTATCCTTAAAACAATTTCATAAACAGTATTTACTCTAAGGAATTTTCACTGTCCGTATTGTACCCTTAGGACGATTTCATTGACAGTATTTTACTCTTAGACAATATCATTGACATTATTTTACTCTTAAACAATATCATTAACAGTATTTTACGCTAAGACAATTTTATTGACAGTATTTTACTCTACGACAATTTTATTGACAGTATTTTACTCTAAGACAATATTATTGACAGTATTTTACTCTAAGATAATTTTAGTGACAGTATTTTACTCTAAGACAATTTTATTGACAATATCTTACTCTTACGACAATTTCATTGCCAGTATTTTACTCTAAACACAATTGAATTCATCGACAGTATTCCACTCTTAAGTCAATTTCACTGACAGTATTTTAGAGCCAAATTCCCCATCTATAACTGTATAGAAGTAATCTAATTTTATGTCAGTGGGAATGTTTGACAACTCCAGAACATAAGCAAGACTGTGAAAACAGCTGATCTCTCACACGAGCAAGACTTGACTCTCTCTCTCTCTCTCTCTCTCTCTCTCTCTCTCTCTCTCTCTCTCTCTGTGTGCAAAATAAACTTCAAAAATATTTAAGGCCCAAAAGACGCTCAAAGGTCTTAAGGCTTTTCAAACTTGCAAGGCAAATTAGATAAGTGGTTGGTAATATCAAAGTTTCTTTACCAGAATTTTGACGCCAGTTTCAATGTTTCTTCATTTTTCCAAGAAACGACACAAGTCTCAGAAATTATTAATAACATTTTTCAAGAGAAACTTGCTGGTAAATTGTAATTATAACAAGTTCAACCTCTCTCTCTCTCTCTCTCTCTCTCTCTCTCTCTCTCTCTCTCTCGTAGTAGTAGTAGTAGTAGTAGTAGTAGTAGTAGTAGTCACACATGCTTCATTTGGTTTCTTTATTTACTTCCATAATAGCCAGAGGGCTCTATTTCAACTTTAGTGTTTCGAAAATTTCTCTCTCTCTCTCTCTCTCTCTCTCTCTCTCTCTCTCTCTCTCTCTCTCTCTCTCTCTCTCTCGTAGTAGTAGTAGTAGTAGTAGTAGTAGTAGTAGTAGTCACACACACTTCATTTGGTTTCTTTATCTACTTCCATATTAGCCAGAGGGCTCTATTTCAGCTTTTGTGTTTCGAAAATTCATCTCTCTCTCTCTCTCTCTCTCTCTCTCTCTCTCTCTCTCTCTCTCATAAAAAGACTGAATAAGAGCATAAACATACCAAGGTACAAACTAACAAACATACTCCCTAGGGAAAAACGAAGTACAAATTATATATAAAAACATCAATCTCAAAAAATATTGTCTTCCACATATCAATATTTTCAAAGCTGTTTTAAACAAGAAATACATAAATTACAGGCACGAAAATACTGTGAACATTGTGCGTGTGGAAGACGCATCTAAGTACTTCCTGTTTCTTATCCCGCTGAATCAGGAATGCAATACACGCTTCGAGGATTATCCTTCCGACCTCTATTTGACTGCCTTACTTCAACCAAAATAACTTCAACAAAATGTTAGCAAGATATAAAATCAAGGTTGCAAAGTCTGATCTGAGAGATGATGACATCTTAGCAACAATGGAAAGATGAAGAAAGATATAAGTAGGTGTATATACAGGTGCATATATTAGTGATCAGTCACAAAACTGCACGTGACAGATACTAAAGTGTAAAATCAACAGGAAACAGGAAAGTAATAGACCAGGTACGTAATACACGAAAGCGCTTGGTACCTGGTCTTTTATTTTTCTGTTTCCTGTGGATTTTACACGCGCATATATATATATATATATATATATATATATATATATATATATATATATATGTGTGTGTGTGTGTGTGTGTGTGTGTGTGTTTGTGTGTACAGTGAGCTGATGACATCTTAGGAACAAACAAAAAGATGTGCAAAAGACGTATGTAGGTACATATACAGTATATATATA
>NC_090728.1:54097303-54099803 GCF_036898095.1 Palaemon carinicauda | reverse complement strand
GTTTCCAGTCTAGTGAAATAGGTAGGACATATGGCAGAATGTTACGAAAATAACCAGGACTTATCAAAATGCAATCTATGGAGAAGAGATAAAACACCAGCGGTGTCCACAATTTGTGCCTTAAATATAAAGCAAATAAAATTACAGTGGATTAAATAACCTTTTCATCCTAGATATACATATGTATTTTTTTTTCAATATCCACTTATAGCATATCTAAAATGAAATTAAAAATTAAAATCCAGCCTATTTTGTAAATTTGAGAACAAAGCCTCGGTAAGAATATTAAGAGTTGAATGGCAGGACAGGATTAGAAACGAAACTAAGAGATTACTCGAGTGCCATATGTGGATTTGATCATGATGAGGGGTAGATGGAGATGTTTTGGGCATGCTCTTCGCACTCCCACAAGAGAGATTAGTTCACCAAACGTTTAGCTGGGCTCCACAAGGCACTAGAAGAGTAGGAAGACCCACGCCAACATGGCTGAGGAATATGAAGCGTAAAGTAGGAAATGATGAATGGAGAAATATTAATTTCAAAGCTCAAGACAGAGACGACTAGCGAAATTTAACAGAAGCCCTTTGCGTCAATAGATATAGGAGGAGATGATGAAGATGATGATTTAAGGATAATAAAATAACCTTGCGTCGTTACCCCCCCCCCCCTCCATATAGGTCATGAGTTTAAAATTATTGTCGCTTGCAAGAAAGTCTAACACGATACCTATTTTAATGTTTTTTTTTTTTTTTATTCAATTCTTAATATTTTTATTCATATTACGAAAAACATCGGCTCTCATTCCTAAGGAATCTACTGAAATCTGGACAGCTGGTGTTTAAAACCGACAGTATCCTGTTAATATTGATATATTTAAATGACCCAGCTTTTCGTAAGATTTGCCCAACTGGCAACTGGTTTATTTGAATATTGAGAGTTGAGAGTATAATAACATATATATATATATATATATATATATATATTATATATACAGTATATATATATATATACTGTTTATATATATATATATATATTTATATATATATATATATAAATACATATGTATACCACACACCACTCACACATATTTATATATATATACATATATATATATATAGTATATATATATATATATATACAGTGTATATATATATATATATATATATATATATATATATATATAGATATATATATATATACAGTTATATAATACATATATATACATATATATATACAGTATATATATATATATATATATATATATATACAGTATATATATATATATATATATATATATATACAGTATATATATATATATATATATATAATATATATATATATACTGTATATATATATATATATATATATATATATATATATATATATATATATACACACTGGGCGGGGATACCTTAAGTGGTGAAAAGGGTTTTCGTATCGCCATGACCAGCAAAGCTGGTATTAGTCAGAGCCACCCATACTAGGTCGGTTTGCTATGAGCGATCAGACAAAAAAATCTCCAACCATCAACAATCAGCAGTTGCCAGCGTGGTGATGAAAATGGCTAAATCCCAGACATGACTATAGGACATGTCTGAGACTTTCGTCCAGCAGTGGACTAGAAAATAGTGCATTTATTGTTGTTATACATACATATGTGTATATATATATATATGTATATATAAACATTCAAAATGTTTAGCTAATTTGGGAGTTATGGAAACTAGACGCTAATAAGCAGGGATAGAGCTAAAACAAACAGATTTGCCTAATAGAGTAACGTTACCAATTTAAAGGTTTTAAAGGTCGCTCATGAATGGCAGAGGCAAGGGACAGTGACACTGCCCTAGCAATCAGGACAATGCCCTAGAGACTGACCATATATTATATGATCAGCACCCAAGCCTCCTCTCCACCCAAGCTAGGACCAAGGATGGCCAGGCAGTGGCTGCTGATGACTCAACAGATAGACCTATAGGCTCCCCCAAACCCCCCAACCTTAGCTCACAAGGATGGTAAGGTTGCAGACACTAATTTCACTAACGAGTCTGAGCGGGACTCGAACCCCCGACTGGCAAACACCAGGCAGAGACGTTACCAATCAGGCCACAGCAACCCAGCAAGTGTTGAAAGAGCCTCTTCTAGCTGACTTGCAGAGATAACAGACAACTTAGTAGCTAAAATATCATCGGTCTTTATAAAAAAAAAAAAGGAAACATACTATTTGGGTCTATATTTCCCTAAGTATCAAGGTCCATCAAAAGTGTTTTAATTTTTGGGTACCGAGAAGCTGAACTATAGTCCATTTCTTTTAGAGTCATATTTGCACCAACTCGCAACGGTGCCCTTTTAGCTCGGAAAAGTTTCCTGGTCGCTGATTGGTTAGAATTATCTTGTCCAACCAATCAGCGATCAGGAAACTTTTCCGAGCTAAAAGGGCAGCCTTGAGAGTCGGTGCAAATATGACTCGCTAAAAGAAATGGACTATAGTTCGTTTAGC
>NC_090728.1:54079803-54092303 GCF_036898095.1 Palaemon carinicauda | reverse complement strand
TCTTCAATTCCTGCTCTAAAATCCCAAGACAACAGACTCTCATCTTCAAAGATAAAAGCTTCAAGGTCAAGATAAAAATTTCTTTTGTGTTGTTAAGTGAACAACAGGGAGGATGTTTTCGTCATTGTCCTGATGCTTAAGAATATATATATCATGTATGTCCTTACAAGAACATACTGTACATACATAAACATGTACTGTATATGTATGAATATATATACGTACGTATACACATATAATATATATATATACACACACACACACACACATATATATATATATATATATATATATATATATTATATATGTTATATATAGTATATATATATATACACATATATATATACATATATATATATATATATCAGCTATATAACACGCAGTTTGAAAATATGTATATATTTTCCTATGTGTAACATGTATAGCATAGTCTTGATCATAACAATTTCTTGAGCAAAAAAATACAATGCAACAATGTAACGAAATAGGGTCGCGTATAAGACGATTTTGATAAAGATGAACATAAAATAAAAAAAACTATAAAAATCTACAACTATATCTTGCTGTAACAACGAAGATGCACAAAATACCATACGGTAAAATAATGATAAAAGATATTTTTTCGGCTTTATAAAAGAATATGAAAAGCAAGTAACTTAAACACGGCGGGTATCTCCCGTAGAGTGTATCGTCTATGCTGTGATTTCTTCTCAGACCGCACTTGAACATCGACAATTCGAACACTATCTTTGTCATAAAGAAAGCACCAACAACAACAAAACAATGATAATAATAACAATAACCACAATAACAATAATAATAATAATAACAACAACAACAACACCAACAACAACAAATAATAGTAATAAACTATAATAATAATAATAAACAATATTAATAATAATAAACAATATTAATAATAATAAATAATAATAATAATAATAATAATAATAATAATAATAATAATAATAATAATAATAAGTTCTAGCCAATCCCCGAGCAGACAGTAACCTAAATCACAATTATTTAAAACAAATACTTATTAATGAATGTGATAAAATCCACACACCACATGCAAAATAAGGAAATACTTCATCTTCAAATGCCAGTCTTACAATAAACAGCTCATTTGATTATTTATCAAATATTGCAATGAGAATTTGACGTATTAATTTTGAACATTCGCCTTCCTTACTGTATTTCTAGGCTCCATATGTTACAGATAATGGCACAGTTTCAATCACATTATCTGTAATGAGCGTGATTACACGCTAAAATTCAAATATATTTTGTATTATCTGCAATGAGTGATATTACACGCTAAAATATACTCTTAAACGTAGGTTTTAAAATGTCGCTTACTATCCAAATAAATTCATTCTAGACTTGGTAGCATCACTGTTTGGCTTAACTTCAATTAAACTCCCTTATCAGTGTTATCATTGATAATGAGCCAATTTCGTGGTACTCTCTGCTTCTAAAATTCTTCTGGTAAAAAAAGTTTAAACATATTTCTCTTATCTAGATAAAACACTCTTCTGGTTATCAAATATTACCATTACTCTATTTACGCAGTTCTTCTTCTTCTTCTTTTTGTTTTCTTAATTTCAGGTTGCCGTATTCCTAGACAAGCCTCTCATTTCGTTATTGCACTACTATAGCTCAATATTATTCGCACAATTTTTTTTTCTCGTCATGATTCCCACGTTTATAATAAATCAATTTTCATATAAATAAATAAAAAAATCATTAGCATTAGTTATCAATAAACCTGTTATTTCTTTTTAAAATTAAATATCAATAACTTACTTTGATAAGATATATTTTTTTTTCATTTTATTTGTAGAATCTATAAAAGCACCGTTTTCATTATTTTCCGAATATCAGCTCTAGGATACCTTTAAAGTACAAGAAATAAGGCCATAATCTCGGCCACCGGGTTTCCACAGGATACAATACACATTATGTAGGAGGACGAAAGAGGATAAATGAAAAAAAAAAATATCATAAAAAAAAAACTATACAAATCCCTAGTAGGTCACTGCCGCTAACTATTTCCAAAGGAAGAGAATATTAAACAAGGCTTTTCAAGTGAGGACTTACGGAGTCATTTCCCCAAGGCTTCTCCATAAAGGGAAGTTAGTTCTTAAACCTCAAAGAGAACTACGTTTTTCTAATGTGTCAAGCCTCTAACCAACGAATAGATTAGTTAAGAAATAAAGGTCTTTCAAAATGAAGCCTTTTTAAGAAACTGCTTCACGCTAATAGTACTTAAACTGGAGGGTTTTCCGTAGAGACAAAGAAATTTTAAATTTTGAAACATTACCATGAAGGATTTTTCTAGGAATATGCTTTTTTTTTTTCTTTTTTTTTTTTGTAGTTATGCTGAATTTTAACATCCTCCAGGAACTATTCTGAAGAATCAAACCAGAAAGATATTTGTGAGCAATAACACTATTCAACAAAGTGCAAGATCGAATATGAATTATTCGACAAATAGTAAGAGTGATTATTTACTTTATATATATATATATATATATATATATATATATATATATATATATATATATATATATATATATATATATACAGTATTATATACAGTATATATATAAACACAATATTTATATGTATATATATAATATATATATATATACATATATATATATATATATATATATATATATATATATATATATATATATATATATATCCAGAGACTTGCTCTTTATTATATAGGGGCGATGAAATATAGATTACGTAATTACTGTCCTAAAAACCTCAGTATCAACAGTCGAATTAGGTGCCGGAATTTTACATAAAATAGCGCAACACTGTTGCATTATTGATACCTTTCCCTAACTTGATTGTGTCTTGAGATTGATGGAAGGTCCATAATTTATACTTACGCGAGGATAAAACAAATGCATATTATCCAACGAGGAAAAAACAAATGCATATTATCCAACGGGGATAAAACAAATGCATATTATCCAACGAGGATAAAACAAATGCATATTATCCAACGAGGAAAAAACAAATGCATATTATCCAACGGGGATAAAACAAATGCATATTATCCAACGAGAATAAAACAAATGCATATTATCCAACGAGGATAAAACAAATGCATATTATCCAACGAGGATAAAACAAATGCATATTATCCAACGAGGATAAAAACAAATACATATTATCCAACGAGGATAAAACAAATGCATATTATCCACCTACCCCTGAAAATTTTTGCCTCAGGAATAGAATGTAAAGCAATCATAGTGCACGTTATTGTTTGGAATTGAATTTGAAGAAAAAAAAAAAGAATTTTGATGGGCAGCTGCAAAAGCAAAAATAAAGAGGAAAAAAAAATTGCGAACTACCGTTTTGAAGTTGGTTCTGGAAAAGTCATATTTTACTGTATTCCAGTACAGATAGAATTACTTTATTCCAGTACAGATAGAATTACTTTATTCCAGTACAGATAGAAATACTTTATTCCAGTACAGATAGAAATACTTTATTCCAGTACAGATAGAATTACTTTATTCCAGTACAGATAGAATTACTTTATTCCAGTACAGATAGAATTACTTTATTCCAGTACAGATAGAAATACTTTATTCCAGTACAGATAGAAATACTTTATTCCAGTACAGATAGAATTACTTTATTCCAGTACAGATAGAATTACTTTATTCCAGTACAGATAGAATTACTTTATTCCAGTACAGATAGAATTACTTTATTCCAGTACAGATAGAATTACTTTATTCCAGTACAGATAGAAATACTTTATTCCAGTACAGATAGAATTACTTTATTCCAGTACAGATAGAAATACTTTATTCCAGTACAGATAGAATTACTTTATTCCAGTACAGATAGAATTACTTTATTCCAGTACAGATAGAATTACTTTATTCCAGTACAGATAGAATTACTTTATTCCAGTACAGATAGAATTACTTTATTCCAGTACAGATAGAATTACTTTATTCCAGTACAGATAGAAATACTTTATTCCAGTACAGATAGAAAGTTAAATACAAAGTAACAATGTTCTTTCAAAAGAAAGAGCTGCAAATCATTAGGGAAAACTAACAACGAAGTTAAATAAAAAGAAACATGATCTTTCAGTAACACCTACAAATCATTAGGGCAAATTACCAATGTTATAAACATGAAATTTTGCAAAATAATTTCGTAATCGTATGCGTAACAGATGAGGTATAACAAAATTACAAATATACACACATACGCACACACTGTGGGTGTAGGAAACTCATTCGATAACGCAGAATGAAAAAGCCTGCTGGACTAACAAATCTAATATGAATTATATAAGAGTGATATAAGCCAGATATAAACATTACCATATACCTCAGCCAAACAAAAAAAAAAAAAAACACTAACCATATTGCAAACTGTACCTGACGCGCGCGCCAAAAAAAAAAAAAAAAAAAAAATCCTTCGTTTTGGTATAGTTGTTACAACAGAAGCCAAAAAAATAAAAGATCTTATCCTCCGTTTTGATATAGTTATTACAACACAAGACTTACTTCTCTCCTACCACAACGCGATTTTCAACGGTTCTCAGTATAAAAAAAAAAAAAAAAAAAAAAAAAAAAAAAAAAAAAAAAAAAAAAAAATCTCGTGTCCCACACCTGAAATTTCCAGAGATAATTGTATTCAGATAAGCTACAAATAGAGTTACGATGGCTTTGCATTTTAGATTTATTTTTCGGTTAATTAAGTTTAAAAAAAACAAAACCAGTTTGATTTATTTTTTTCAATCGAAACAAATTACATTCCCTAAATTTACCAAAATTATTATTTACCACTTCCAAGAGATTTACAAAGAACATTACCATCTCTGTCTGAAAAATGAATTGTCGAAATGTCACTCTGTAAGCTCAAGGGAACAATCTTTTTAAATTAGTAATGAAATCCTCCACTGCAATTAGTTCTGTCTCATTACTGTCACATGCTGCTGTCGCCAGCAGACCTCCTGGTAATACAAAATCTCTCTCTCTCGCTTGCTTATTTCTTTATTGATAAAATTGTCTAGTTCTGGAGAGGCTTCATACTGGCAAGATAATTCAATTACTTCCCCAGTCGAGTTGTCGAAAGAGTGCAGAAATGGGAAAAATATTTTTTATTTTGCAAGCTAGTCGGTCCTGTGAATGTTTGCTATATCTTTTATCCCATTCATTCTGATGTGTGTATGTTCTTAGATTAATGTTTATAGATTAATGTTTATATGTCAATTACCCCTTCATGCAGTCTGTAAATATTATGTAGTCATTCATGTCTCCAAAACTATATTTTTGCCATCTCGATCAATAGCGATTTATATAGATAGTTTCATTCAACTTAGTTATGATTTTCTTCTCTTTTTACTTTTATTCATTTTACTTTACTAGTTTTCGTTCAGTGGAGGCTAGAATCAAATTTTTTTCTATGTCTAAACACATACATACATACATAGACACAAACATACATACATACATACATACATATGCATGTGATACGTAAGCCTCTGCCACTCAAAATTGGAATTTATGCATTTAGTTTATATGAATGGAACAGGACAATTATTCAGTGCCATTACAAACTCATTTACAAAATACACAATCCCTTGTATTTGTTTTATAAATATAAAAATCATGAAATATAAAAAAAATGTATAAAAAAGCAATTGAATCTAAAACTGCACAATTATTTACTGCCATTACAAATTCATTTATAACAGATACAATCTCTTGTGTTTTGTATAAATATTAAAATCCTGAAATATAAAAAATATAAAAAACTAATTGAATCTAAAACTGGACAATTATTCACTGCCATTACAAACTCGTTTATAAAAGATACAATCCCTTGTATTTTTTTATAAATCTAAAAATCATGAAATATAAAAAAATATAATAAAGCAATTGAATCTAAAACTGGACAATTATTCAGTGCTATTACAAACTCATTTATAAAAGATAAAATACCTTGTATTGTTTATTAAATGTAAAAATCATAAAATATGAAAAAATATAAAATAACAATTGAATCTAAATCTGGACAATTATTCAGTGCTATTACAAACTCATTTATAAAAGATAAAATACCTTGTATTGTTTACTAAATGTAAAAATCATAAAATATAAAAAATATAAAAAAAAACAATTGAATCTAAAACTGGACAATTATTCATTCCCTTTACAAACACATTCATAAAATATTCAATCCCTTGTATTTTTTATAAATATTAAAATCATAAAATCAGAAAAAAATATAAAAAAAAAATTGAATCTAAAACTGGACAATTATTCACTACCTTTACAAACACATTTATAAAATATTCAATCCCTTGTATTTTTTATAAATATTAAAATCATGAAATATAAAATATATAAAAAAGTAACTGAATCTAAATATTCACAATTATTCACTGCCATTTCAAACTCATTTATAAAAAATACAATCCCTTGTATTTTTTATAAATATTAAAATCATGAAATATAAAAAATAAAAAAAAAACAATTGAATCTAAAGCTGGACAATTATTCAATCTCACTACAAACATTTATAAAACATTCAATCCCTTGTATTTTTAATTAAATGTAAAAATCATAAAATATAAAAAACAAAAAAAAAAAAAACAATTTAATCTCAAAATAAACGAAATTCCTAACAGGTTCTTCCAATACCAAAACTAAAAGCCGCAAGGAATCCCGTCCAGTCCATCAACGTTAGCATTTGTTTCCAAAATTCATGGAAAAGAAAATACATTTCAACAGGGTTGCCTCAGGCGAATAATAACAATAAAAAAGACCAGACAGAGATCATGGGGAAACTGCACTGGAACTTCTGTTAACAAATACAGAGGCAGAAATAATCAAAATGGATAAAAAATAGATAAGGGATATTTTTTTAAAGAGAAGTCTTTTCATAATGCCGATAGATAAAAATTATTCCAAATTTTGATAAGTTTAAATGGAAGACTTCGTCGGAGGTTGTGACTATCGGTGATTTAATATGAGAGAATTGTGACAAAAATATGGAATGGAATTTATATAGGCTTCAATTTAAAAAAAAGAACGTAATGATAGCAAGAAAGTTAAAACCATTTGCAAAAAATAGAAAATTATATATATATATACACACACACACACACACACACATATATATATATATATATATATATATATATATATATATATATATATATACATATACATATATATATATATATATATATATATATATATACATATACATATATATATATACATACATATATATATATATACATACATATATATATATATATATATATATATATATATGCACGCATATATATGTGTGTATGTATATATATACTAAACATATGTATATATACATATATATACATACAATATATATATATATATATATATGTGTGTGTGTGTGTGTGTGTGTGTGTATGTATATACATAATATACGAGTACTGAACCACAAGCCATCAATGATATAAAATAACACCGGGTGAAATATGGACACTAATGGACAGACAATCCCCGTATCACAAAAACAATTAAACAGAAAATGGGAAAAATGTTTCATATGCAATTTTTCATTAATAACTTCCGAGGTATTACCAGTCATCTACTTAAAATATGGTATTTTGATACAGAAATTTAAAGTATTTGCCTTTAACAACCTCATTAACATGAAAATTTAACCTTGAATAATTATCAAAGAATCTATACCTTTAATGGAGTCTTTTAAACTTTTGATAAAAATAAATTTGGCCTATATATAACGGTAATGGTGTGAGAGAGAGAGAGAGAGAGAGAGAGAGAGAGAAAGAGAGAGAGAGAGAGAGAGAGAGAGAGAGAGAGAGAGTGAGAGAGAGAGAGAGAATAACATGTTGTGAAAGGAACAACGATCATATTACTTACTCATTTCATTCTGTAAATACATCTGGTGCTTACCTGTAAAATGGAAGAAGAAAATATATCAAACTTTTAAAATAAAATAAAAAATTCTTATAAGAAAAAAATCAAATATATAACATTGAAAAAAAAATTCTTATAAAAAATAAAATATATTATTTAAAAAAAAAGAATTCTCATAAAAAGTAAAATATATTACTATAAAAAAATCTCAAAGGACAAAAATATATTACTTTGAAATTTAAAAAATTACATACTCATAAAAAATGTTTCACTAACAAATTCTCATAAAAATAAAATAGGCCTATATTATTTCGAAAATTCAAAAAAAAAAAAATACAATTTCCTATAAAATTTTCCCTTAAAAATTCTCATGAAAATAAAATAAACATTACATTAAAATTGAAAAAAAAAAAACATTTCTTATAAAAAATGTTTCCCAAACAAATTCTCATAAAAATAAAATATACTACTTTGAAATTTAGGAAAAAACTACAATTTCTTATAGATAAATTTTATACTGACAAATTATCAAAACTAGAATATATGACTTTAAAAAAAGATTCTTATCAAAACAAAAATGTTTAACAATTCTCATAAAATTAGAATATATTACTTTGAAACTAAAAACAAAAAACAAAATCTCATCAAAATAAGAAAATTTTCACTAAAATATGGATGAAACATAAAATAAACATTCCATAATCAGTAAGTGTAAATTCAATGCGACAAAGGAGCTAATAATATTATCCTCCTTATGGTAATATAATTGAATATAATCCAATTAGAACGACCTTCATGGAAATTACGAAAACGTTTTCATTAGCGTTTATAATCACATTATCAATTTCAAAGATTTCCCCTTTCTCGCATTTGAATGTAGCCATTAAATACTTAATTTCATAAGGCAGGAATGACCCCCATTTCATATATGCTAGAGATTAGAACTTTTCATATAACGAACACACACACACACACACATATATATATATAAATATATATATATATATATATATATATATATATATATACATATATATAAATATATATATATATATATATATATATATATATATGTATCAATAGGTCAAAGTTTATCATGAAATCTGTTTTAAAACCACATTCAACTCTAAACGAGCAACAGGTCATAGTTTATCCCTTAGTCTGTTTTTTTTTTCTTTTCTTTTCTTTTAATTGCATTTAATATAGAAGGAAATTATATGTATCTGGTTACCGATAAATGAGTACCAGTAGTAATATGTTTATTATCTGTTTCATGAAGCTGCCTTTTTATTATTATTATTATTATTATTATTATTATTATTATTATTATTATTATTATTATTATTAATTGCAAAGCTACAACCCTAGTTGGAAAAGCAGGATGCTATAAGCCCAGGGGCCCCAACAGGGAAAATAGCTCTACGTCTATACCAATATACAGTACTGAATAGTCATATCATCGAAAAAAAAAACGCAACCGAGCTATTGCCTGATCGCTTAATTATAGAAATACTTTCATACAAATAAAAATATTGAAAAAAAAATTAAAAGGACATGAACCCTATATACTTTTAATAGACGAAATATAAAGTAACATCAGACAATGAGAAAATAACCTAACCTTATGAAATTTGTCATATAAACAATTAAAATGTAAAAAAAAAAAAAAAAAAAAATGAATACTTATCGTTTAAACGGACGAAATTTAAAGTAACATCAGGCAAGAAAAACTAATCCAACCTAAAGAAAATACTGTCATATAAGCAATGAGAAAATAACCAAACTTTATGAAATTTGTCATATAAACAATTAAATTGTCAAAAAAAAATAAAAAACATGAAGACCTAAAATTTAAACGGACGAAATTTAAGTAACATCAGGCAATGATAAAATAACATCACCTTATGAAATTTGTCAAATACACAATTAAATTGTCTAAAAGGAAAGAAAAAAAATGAAGACCTATAATTTAAACGGACGAAATTTAAAGTAACATCAGGCAATGATAAAATAACATCACCTTATGAAATTTGTCATATAAACAATTAAAATGTCAAAAAAATATATGAATACCTATAATTTAAACAGACGAAATTTAAAGTAACATCAGGTAATGATGAAATAACCTAACCTTATGAAATTTGTCATATAAACAATTAAAATGTCAAAAAAATATATGAATACCTATAATTTAAACAGACGAAATATAAAGTAACATCAGGTAATTATAAAATAACGTAACCTTATGAAATTTGTCATATAAACAATTAAAATGACAAAAAAAAAATATGAATACTTATAATTAAAACGGACGAAATTTAAAGTAATGTTATGGCACTGAGAGAACTTGGTAGACGATGAGACGCATCACGTGACAAATGTTCGCCAGAGTTTACCATTACAATAATCCTGGTGACGTATGACAGAAACAGTTTCCAAAATGAAAGCCTGGCTTTGAATGCCTTTATATATTGGCTACATGATTTCCCTTGTCAGCTCCCATGGATTGGTTATACATACTGTACAAGAGAAATGGGGCTAAACTGATGGTAATAACATAGGCTGAATCTCTCTCTCTCTCTCTCTCTCTCTCTCTCTCTCTCTCTCTCTCTCTCTCTCTCTCTCTCATGGCTTCATTATATCTACTGTAAAAAAGCAATGGCTAAACTCATGCCTATGACGAAGGATGAATATCTCTCTCTCTCTCTCTCTCTCTCTCTCTCTCTCTCTCTCTCTCTCTCTCTCTCTCTCTCTCTGAAAAAAGTGCATCATTCAAAACATAAAACTGAAAAAATTAGATTACATAAATTGAAAACAAACAGTAATAAATGTTGCATCCAATATATCTCCACATTTGTAAGAATACCAGTACATTGGATTAAAACTGATACTTGTTATTTTCCAATTATCAAACGTGAGTCCCGAAGAGGTTTTTTATATATATATATATATATATATATATATATATATATATATATGAATGTATATATATACATACATATATAATATATATATATATATATATATATATATATATATATATATATATATATAAATATATATATATATAATATATATATAATATATATATGTATATATATATATATATTTAGTTATATATATACAAGTGTACACGACCCGTCCTAAATGAAGGCCAAATATTTAGATAAACATGCACACACGTACCACCTTTCACCAGGGTATGACTACGCCCTCTCCACCCTAAGAGCTGAGCGTGACCGGACAGAAATTTCATATATATATATATATATATATATATATATATATATATATATATATATATATATAAAACCAGACACTTGCTCTTTATTATATATGGGAGAGATACCTTCCTCTGAAGGCATTCATATAGGCTACCCCTGAACATGACCTAAAGTATTCATGTATGCAAGAATGCAGGTATATATAAACACCAATTTATATGGAAGCTACCGTTCTCTTTCCGCCGTTTTGAAAACATCTACTGCATACGATAAGAATGACGCAATCTCCGCCACTTTCCAGTGGGTGTTGTTTGGGCATATGGCAGCCGACAGCAAGATTCAGCAACCTTTTATTTTCGCCGCTGTATATATTATACCAGATATGAAAGTGCCTAGGGGTAATCGGTGGGGTAAACAACAGCCCCCGCAGGAACCATAAAGGAATAAATACATGATGTATATAAAGATAGGGAGTCAATGTACCCCACTTGGATTTGATGGGGTATATACTTCCAATAGCAATGTTATTGACTAAGAGCAATGTTATTAACATTCGTCCTAGCAAAACGGTATCTACCTGTAAGTATTTTGCGTTATTTATATCATCCATAAAATTACCAACACCAAAAAGGATGTAGGGATTTTTTAATCGGCTATTCGTACCGACAGAAAAAGGAAGTAAAAATCCCTAGACATTTTTCATCAGATATTCCAATAAGTTTTTTTTTTATTCCTATTAAACTTGAGCATTCCATTCGCCTACCAGGAATGCATAACGATTGTTATACTTATTGATTAATAAACATTTATTCGATTTGTTAAAAGATTAACATGGAAAGGTTGATTCTAAACGAGTCATTAAAAAGGTTGTTTAAATATATAATGGGGTTTTTATTTTTTTTTTTTGGGGGGGGTCTTTGTAATAGGTAAATATTCAATAACAATTTTGTAAGATAGTTTACACCAACATCTTGACACAACATAAAAGGTTTTTTCCATCCTCTGGATCCATAAACTATCAAATCAATAAGTTTAACAAGTAAATTAATAACAAAATGCAACAATAGCAACACTAACAGCCTTAGTTAGGTATTTCCACTGCCATATAAATTACATATCAAAGACTTGGAAGGATTGCTATATTATACTGGCCTTATGCCCAAACATATTATAACATATGACAAAATAAATACTGGAAATCTTTATATGTAATATGATGTGAAAAAAAAAAAAATTGTCTACTGCAAAATTATCCAGATTTTTTTCAACAATTTAAAATAGAACTTAGAGTGACGATTTGGGTTCTATAACCCCGAAGATAAACTATTCGAATATCATATCTTCT
>NC_090728.1:54072303-54077303 GCF_036898095.1 Palaemon carinicauda | reverse complement strand
CTCTCTCTCTCTCTCTCTCTCTCTCTCTCTCTCTCTCTCTCTCTCTCTCTCTCTCTCACAATCAAATCTTTAGTAACGAGCCATCCTATGCTAAACCGGTTCATCCGGGGTTCCTTCATTCATGCCCGAAATGAAGGAATTCAGCTGAACCGTGTTCCTAAGTCGATGGAGTTTTGCTCCTAAAGGAAAAAGGTATTAAAAGTAGATACTTCAAATCGTACATTCTAACTTAGATACTTTTAAAACACCTCATAAATTTAGATATAATAATTAAGATTTGAAAAGTGTGCTGTTTATCACATACACAATTCCAAATAAATTTGACTGGCTGATAACTAATTCACAAATCCAAATAAATTTGACTGCCTGATAACTAATTCATAAATCCAAATAAATTTGACTGTCTGATAACTAATTCACAAATCCAAATAAATTTGACTGGCTGATAACTAATTCATATATCCAAATAAATTTGGCTGATAACTAATTCACAATTCCAAATAAATTTGATTGGCTGACAACTAATTCACAATTCCAAATAAATTTGACTGGCTGACAACTAATTCACAATTCCAAATAAATTTGACTGGCTGATAACTAATTCACAATTCCAAATAAATTTGACTGGCTGATAACTAATTCACAATTCCAAATAAATTTGACTGGCTGATAACTAATTCACAAATACAAATAAATTTGACTGGCTGATAACTAATTCACAATTCCAAATAAATTTGACTGGCTGATAACTAATTCACAATTCCAAATAAATTTGACTGGCTGATAACTAATTCACAATTCAAAATAAATTTGACTGGCTGATAACTAACAAATCCAAATAAATTTGCCTGACTAATAATCAATTCACAAATCAAAATAAATTTGACTGGCTGATAACTAATTCACAATTCCAAATAAATTTGATTGGCTGACAACTAATTCACAATTCCAAATAAATTTGATTGGCTGACAACTAATTCACAATTCCAAATAAATTTGACTGGCTGATAACTAATTCACAAATACAAATAAATTTGACTGGCTGATAATTAATTGACAATTCAAAATAAATTTGACTGGCTGATAACTAATTCACAACTCAAAATAAATTTGACTGGCTGATAACTATTTAACAAATCCAAATAAATATGACTGGCTGATAACTAATTGATAAATCCAAATAAATTTGACTGGCTGATAACTAATTCACAAATCCAAATATATTTGACTGACTGATAATTAATTCACAAATCCAAATAAATTTGACTGGCTGATAACTAATTCACAAATCCAAATAAATTTGACTGGCTGACAACTAATTCATATATCCAAATAAATTTGGCAGATAACTAATTCACAAATCCAAATAAATTTGACTGGCTGATAACTAATTCACAATTCCAAATAAATTTGACTGGCTGTTAACTAATTCACAAATCCAAATATATTTGACTGGCTGACAACTAATTCACAATTCCAAATAAATTTGACTGGCTGACAACTAATTCACAATTCCAAATAAATTTGACTGGCTGACAACTAATTCACAAATCCAAATAAATTTGACTGGCTGATAACTAATTCACAAATACAAATAAATTTGACTGGCTGATAACTAATTCACAAATACAAATAAATTTGACTGGCTGATAACTAATTCACAATTCCAAATAAATTTGACTGGCTGATAACTAATTCACAAATCCAAATATACTTGACTGACTGATAATTAATTCACAAATCCAAATATATTTGACTGACTAATAATTAATTCACAAATCCAAATATATTTGACTGGCTGATAACTAATTCACAAATCCAAATATATTTTACTGGCTGATAACTAATTGATAAATCCAAATAGATTTGACTGGCTGATAACTAATTCACAAATACAAATAAATTTGACTGGCTGATAACTAATTCACAATTCCAAATAAATTTGACTGGCTGATAACTAATTCACAAATCCAAATATACTTGACTGACTGATAATTAATTCACAAATCCAAATATATTTGACTGACTAATAATTAATTCACAAATCCAAATATATTTGACTGGCTGATAACTAATTCACAAATCCAAATATATTTTACTGGCTGATAACTAATTGATAAATCCAAATAAATTTGACTGGCTGATAACTAATTCACAAATCCAAATATATTTGACTGACTGATAATTAATTCACAAATCCAAATAAATTTGACTGGCTGATAACTAATTCACAAATCCAAATAAATTTGACTGGCTGATAACTAATTCATATATCCAAATAAATTTGGCAGATAACTAATTCACAAATCCAAATAAATTTGACTGGCTGATAACTAATTCACAATTCCAAATAAATTTGACTGGCTGTTAACTAATTCACAAATCCAAATATATTTGACTGGCTGACAACTAATTCACAATTCCAAATAAATTTGACTGGCTGATAACTAATTCACAATTCCAAATAAATTTGACTGGCTGATAACTAATTCACAATTCCAAATAAATTTGACTGGCTGATAACTAATTCACAAATCCAAATAAATTTGACTGGCTGATAACTAATTCACAAATCCAAATAAATTTGACTGGCTGATAATTCACAAATCCAAATATATTTGACTGGCTGATAACTAGTTCACAAATCCAAATAAATTTGACTGGCTGATAACTAATTCACAAATCCAAATAAATTTGACTGGCTGATAACTAATTCATAAATCCAAATATATTTGACAGGCTGATAACTAATTCATAAATACAAATAAATTTGACTGCCTGATAATTAATTCAAAAATCCAAATATATTTGACTGGCTGATAACTAATTCACAAATCCAAATAAATTTGACTGGCTGATAACTAATTCATAAATCTAAATATATTTCACAGGCTGATAACTAATTCACAAATCCAAATAAATTTGACTGGCTGATAACTAATTCATATATCCAAATATATTTCACAGGCTGATAACTAATTCACAAATCCAAATAAATTTGACTGGCTGATAACTAATTCACAAATCCAAATAAATTTGACTGGCTGATAACTAATTCATATATCCAAATATATTTGACTGGCTGATAACTAATTCATAAATCCAAATAAATTTGATTGGCTGATAACTAATTCACAAATCCATACATATTTGACTGGCTGATAACCAATTCACAAATCCAAATAGATTTCACTGGCTGATAACTAATTCACAATTCCAAATAAATTTGACTGGCTGATAATTCACAAATCCAAATATATTTGACTGGCTGATAACTAGTTCACAAATCCAAATAAATTTGACTGGCTGATAACTAATTCACAAATCCAAATAAATTTGACTGGCTGATAACTAATTCATATATCCAAATATATTTCACAGGCTGATAACTAATTCATATATACAAATAAATTTGACTGGCTGATAACTAATTCATAAATCCAAATAAATTTGACTGGCTGATAACTAATTCACAAATCCAAATATATTTGACTGCCTGATAATTAATTCACAAATCCAAATAAATTTGACTGGCTGATAATTAATTCATAAATCCAAATATATTTGACTGGCTGATAACTAATTCATAAATCCAAATAAATTTGATTGGCTGATAACTAATTCACAAATCCATACATATTTGACTGGCTGATAACCAATTCACAAATCCAAATAGATTTCACTGGCTGATAACTAATTCACAATTCCAAATAAATTTGACTGGCTGACAACTAATTCATAAATCCAAATATATTTGACTGGCTGATAACTAATTCATAATTCCAAATAAATTTGACTGGCTGATAACTAATTCACAATTCCAAATAAATTTGACTGGCTGATAACTAATTCACAAATCCAAATAAATTTATGCTGTATGACTTGCTGATAACTAATGCGTTTATTAGTACTGACAATTATCAAAACCTCATCAATTTCAGTTATAACGAATTAATTGCAATGCTATAAGTACCCACAACATGGCATCATCGACAATTAGAATAAATGTTTCAGCTAAAGATCAGCAAATTACAGTTAAATCATAGTTAATCATAATCAAATTATAGTTAAGTGATGAAATCATAAGGATTATCGCTTTTTATGCCAGTTAATTTTAAAGAATCAATTATTGCTTCAATAGTATTGCATTATTATTTAGACTTTATGCCCCTTTTGACAGATCCACAAAATCATCTACAAATATATACATACATAAAAACACAAACACATAAATAAATAAATAAATATAATATACATATATATATATATATATATATATATATATATATATATATATATATATATATGCGTGTGTGTGTGTGTGTAAAAAACCACAATATAGCGATTCTAATAGTTGTAGGAAATTATGCTGCCTGTTGATTCTTTTACTATTTTAAACATCTCTTTTAAGAGAATATTACTCAATAGACTCGAAAATTTCTTTTAATATGCTAAGAAATTTGCAACAGTTCTGAAGATTACTTAGGAAAATAATTTTTCTCCTAGGCGCCCTCAATATGTAGCTATCATAATTATCAGGATTAACCTTTAAAATAAAGAATCAAGCCGGCAACTTAAGCAGATTTTCTAATAAAATCATAATCAAAAGAAAATTCCACTATTAAAAACCTATTTTAAGCATTTATGTCTAAAAGGGAGCAAGATCAAAAGGGTGCAAGATCAAAAGTTTGGTACCAAACAAATCAAATAAAAACATTATAGACCTTCACGTCTGTTGTTTATATTCGTCCTTTTTAACGTTAAATTCACGGTAAATGTATCCTATGGAAGTTCAGTTTTCCATTACGACTAAACTACTAAAAAAAACAATTAATTTTACTAATACATTTCTCACATATTGTATTCTAGGATCCTCTCTGAGTGGGAACACCTTAACGTGGTGGAAGGGTTTGTGACTTTGCGAATCGCCATGATCAGCAAAGCTGTACTGGTCAGGCCCACCCATACTAGGTTGGTTTGCCGAGTGATCAGATGAAAAT
>NC_090728.1:54024803-54067303 GCF_036898095.1 Palaemon carinicauda | reverse complement strand
TGTTGTTGTCGTTGTTGTTGTTGTTTCTGATGCTGCTACTACTACTACTACTACTACTACTACTACTACTACTACTACTACTACTACTACTAATCATAATAATAATAACAATAATAATTATCAAAATAATAATCTACCCTATATAATAAAGAACAGGAGTCTGGATATATATATATATATATATATATATATATATATATATATATATATATATATATATATATATATATATATATATAATTTCCGGTCACGTACAGCTCTCTCCGTCCATCGGGTAGGGGTATAGGGAGTAGTCATACCTTGGTGAGAGGGGGTACATGTGCATGTGTACGCATACCTATCTAAATTAGCCGTCATTTTTGACGAGTCCCGTACACATGTAATAATAATAATAATAATAATAATAATAATAATAACACCAACAAATAAAAATAATAATAATAATAATAATAATAATAATAATAATAATAATAATAATAATACACCTAAAAGCCCACATTTAAGAGGATGACAATAAGAAGAAAGATTTTGGGAAAAAATGAGATTTGAACATTAACGTGTAGCGTCCGCATAAACTCCAACGAGCTCTTCCTAAAGACGTTACTTCCTGGAGCTTATATGCCCTGGAACAAGTGTTTCCCTGAGGACGCTTTACTTCACACCACATTTAAACGGTTTCAGGAATATCTTAAAATATGCGAAGTCGCCTGAGAAATGAGAAAAATGTGGTTACGCTGAAAGATATAAGTTGTGTGTTGCAATGTATGCAAATATGCCACATTGCATGAAGGGTAAAATATGCTCTCACGCTTAAGAATTAACTTATGTTTCAGGTTTAATGGTATAAAATATTTAAAATCTGAATATGCATTCTATATTGGAGTCTGGTTGTATTTATAAATATATATGTATGTATGTATGTATATATATATATATATATATATATATATATATATATATATATTTATAAATGTATGTATGTATATATAAATATGTATGTAAGTATTTGTGTGTGTATATATATATATATATATATATATATATATATATATATATATATATATATATATATATTTATAAGAATATTCACAATGCATATATGAGTATATACCGTGTATGTGTGTATGTGTG
This sequence comes from Palaemon carinicauda, assembly GCF_036898095.1. Classification (NCBI taxonomy): domain Eukaryota; kingdom Metazoa; phylum Arthropoda; class Malacostraca; order Decapoda; family Palaemonidae; genus Palaemon; species Palaemon carinicauda. The sequence goes on along the minus strand of NC_090728.1, from coordinate 54,066,172 downwards.
AATATGTGTACGTGTGTGTTGATGAAAATGGCCACATCCCAGCCATAACTAAGGACATATCAGAGGTCTTTGTCCTGCAGTGGACTAGAAACAGCTGCATTATTATTTTTTTTTTATGACATTTGTATTATATACATATAAAAAAATAATGTTTGCGCGCATGTGCGGGTGGATGTGTACGCATTTGCGTTAGTGTGAAAACATGTGCACATTATATAGCAATTCTCAATGAAGATAGTAAATGGTATCACCAGAGGAATTCAATTTAATAAACACGGACTATGGGCTGTATATCTATCTATATCTTTATCTGTTTTGAGATAAAATTATTCTCGCAGGTCGGAAACCTCTTCATTTATAAAAATTCTGTGTATTAGTATCAGTTAAAATACATACGAACCCTAAGAAAATTTTAAAATAATAAATTTCTACGGAAAACTTCATTTGTGTTCTATGATCATCGATTTTTAACTAAACTGAGTTTTAATCTAAATTCACGATATATAGGTAGTAAGTTGGCCAGGCTACAAGCCACCCGTTGAGATACTATCGCTAGAGAATTATTGGGTCCTTTGACTGGCCAGTCAGTACTACATTGGATCCATCTCAGGTTACGGCGCATTCTCCCTTTACTTACATATACACCTAATTGTCTTGCCTATTCTTTTCATACTCTCCTCTGACCTCATACAACTGATAACACTGAGATTACTAAATAATGCTTCTTCGCTCAAGGGGTTAACTACTGCACTGTAATTGTTTGGTGGCTAATGTCCCCTTGGTAAGAGTAGAAGACACTCTAGTAAGCAGCTCTTCTAGAAGGACACTCCAAAATCAAAACATTGTTCTCTAGTCTTGCGTAGTACCATAGCCTCTGTCTGTACCATAGTCTTTCCCTGTCTTGGGGTAGAGTTCTCTTGCTCGATTGTAGATACTCGGGGCATACTGTTCTATCTTATTTCTCTTCCTTTTTTTTTCAAGCTTTATAGTTTATATATGAAAGATTTATTTTAATGTTACTGTTCTTAAAATATTCCCTTTTAATTGTTTATTACCTGCCTTGTAGTTTAATCCTTTCCTTATTTCCCTTCCTCACTGGGCTATTTTCCCTGTTAGTGCCCTTATGCTTATAGCATCCTACTTTTCCAACTAGGGTTGTAGCTTAGCAAGTAGTAGTAGAAGTAATAATAATAATAATAATAATAATAATAATAATAATAATAATAATAATAAATATGGCACAAATAACCAATCAAATGTATCCCTTAATCATTTCTTTCACTCTGCAAAATGGGCTAAAACATTAATCGCAGAGATAAGAATTTTGGGTTCACGGTCAAATTAGATCAGCCTATCAGGGCAAATGTCAAACAAGAATGAAACACGTTCTATCAAGGACTGAAGCCTAATTTGATTTAATTGATACAATTTGAAGTTATATTATTATTGTTGTTGTTGTTGTTGTTGTTATTTGTCATTTATCGTCCCACGCACATCATCTGGAGGAAAGAAATCCTCGAAAAGCTCTTTTGACAGATGTCAATGCCAAATGCGATTTAAGATGACAAACAACTCTTCGTCATCCCATTCTTAAAGGATAAGTTGAAACATCAAAGAAAAGAGACAGATAGGAGAAACATTCAGAGAATATCAGTCGAACAAATTATTAAGGAATAGTAAATTTATAATTATATATTCAAATTACTAAAATTACTACCGCCGCCAACGCAAGCTGGAAGGAGGTTATGTGTTTGTTTGTTTGTGAATAGCTTCTTAGCCACAATTTTAATCGTAAGTAATGACACTTTATTATTATTATTATTATTATTATTATTATTATTATTATTAGTAGTAGTAGTAGTAGTAGTAGTAGTAGTAGTAGTAGTAGTAGTAGTAGTAGTAGCCAAGCTGGGATTAACTTATGTAAAAAGCTGGAAATTATTAAACTTTGGAAGGTCAAGGTTAAAGGTCAAGGTCACGGTTGAGCAGAAGGTCGTGGTCACAGTTGAGCAAAATGACGAGAAATAAGCTCCCACGGCGAAGCTCTGCGTTCTACCTAGTTCCCCTTTAGTTAATAAATATTATTATTATAAAAAATCTAATTAACATCAAAATCACTACAAAACGCACTTCTCTGAGTACTTTTTTTTCTGTTCTATATTTTTTTTTATTCGTGATTGTAATTTTTACATATAATCTGATAACATTAGTTCTCAAATCCAATGATGGTAACCACCTTTAAAAGTATATATTTCCTTTTATGATTTGGACTTTTTGAAAAATATCCAATTTTTTCTTTTTTTTATGTATTCGGAAGATACAGTAGCGAGAGATTCCCTACATCGCATTACGAAACGTGGTAAAAAAAATCTAAGCCCATATTTGTAGCAATGTTGAGTAGAAGGCTTATATGGGTTCACCCGCTGCGTCCCAACTCTTTAAAGGTAATGCCTTTTCTTTTAGAGTAAGCGAAGTAGGTAGTTGTCTTAAACCTTCTTAAACCTACGTTAAGGGGTCGGTTGCCTGATGCGCCCTCTCCAATGCCTTATATCAGTGGCATCCTCTTCCACCAAACCTCTTCTCTTCATATCATCCTTCACCTTATCTCCTATATATATATATATATATATATATATATATATATATATTAATATAATATATATAAATACATATATATTATATATAACAACAACAACAACAACAACAACAACAATAATAATAATAATAATAATAATAATAAATGCAGTCGTTTCTAGTTCACCGCAGGTCAAAGGCCTCAGACATGTCAATTTATGTCTGGGGTTTGGCCAATTTTCATCACGGTGGCAATGCGGATTGGTGATGGTGATGGTGATAGTGTCTTTAATATACAATCAAGAAATACTGTCCTTATCAATACCAACTGGAATCAATTAATTATTTCAAGTCAATATGGAACTCGCTATTGAAATGATTAAAATCAAGGATGACATCTTGACTATAACAATCGAGAAATGCTGTTCTTTATCAATAACACTTGGAATTTTTTTTTTTTTTTTTTAAGTCAATAAGGAATTCACTACTGAAATTATTATTATTGAAATAAGTAAAACTATTAAAATCATTGCGGATTATTGTCAAACTGAATAAATATTAAAGGTTGTGGTGGCCGATGTGGTAACGTCCCTGACTGGTGAACATTAGACTGGGGTTCGAGTCCCGCTGAAACGTTAGTTTCTTTAGTCGATGCAACCACACCATCCTTGTGGGGGAGCCCATAGGTCTATCTGCTGAGACGTCAGCAGCCATAGCCTGGGCCTCATTGGTCTTGGCTTAGGTGGAGAAGGGGGTTGGGCGCTGATCATATGTATATATGGTCAGTCTCTAGGGTATTGTCCTGCTTGTAAGGGCAATGTCACTGTCCCTTGCCTCTGCCATTCAAGAGCGGACTTTAAACCTTTAAACATGAGCCATGTGCCAAATGCAACCACGGACATTCAACTAAACTAAAATTAATACAAAGCTTCGAAAATTATATAAACAAACAAACGCAGACGGAGTTTCATTTAGCTGCCACTCTCATTAATTTCGACTTACTCAGCCAATTAGAGGAAGGTCCACGCAACAAGCTACTTTAGACTTTCAACGCGAGTAATCCATTTCTGTCCGAATCCCCATATTCCATATTCCTTCCCTTCCAGTTATTCAAGCCTCTGGTGACCACTCCCCCTCCTTCCCTTTCCATCTCATCGAAGCCATTTCTCTCGATTCCTGTTTGTCTGAATTGTTTTTCATTCTGTTCGAGGCAGTTTCTTATATTCCTATATTTTTGTACAGTACTTTTATCCCTTTTTTTTTTTTTATTTCACCTATCACTCTTCCATGTTCGATGTCATTGTTTTACATCCCCTATCTCTTCAATGTCTCTCTCTCTCTCTCTCTCTCTCTCTCTCTCTCTCTCTCTCTCTCTCTCTCTCTCTCTCTCTCTCTCTCAATATAATCTTCAAATATTCTTTCCCTGAAATTTTGGGTCTTTTTTTTATAGCCACCACTCCAGTCTCCCTATTAAAACAATTCTTAAACTACAACAACCACCTCTCTCTCTCTCTCTCTCTCTCTCTCTCTCTCTCTCTCTCTTCTCTCTCTCTCTCTCTCTCTCTCAAAAAATCTACTTTCCAAGAAATTTTGGGGGCCTTTTTAATCCACCACTACAATCTCTCTATCGAAACAATTCTTGAACCACCACCTCCTCTCTCTCTCTCTCTCTCTCTCTCTCTCTCTCTCTCTCTCTCTCTCTCTCTCTCTCTCTCTCCTCTCTCTCTCTCTCTCCTCTTCTCCAAACATTCAATCCTTGAAATTTTGGGGCCTTTTCATATCCACCACTCCAGTCTCCATATTGAAACAATTCTTAAACAACAACCACCTCTCTCTCTCTCTCTCTCTCTCTCTCTCTCTCTCTCTCTCTCTCTCTCTCTCTCTCTCTCGCCTGAAAACCTTAAATCAATCAATCAATCTCTCTCTCTCTCTCTCTCTCTCTCTCTCTCTCTCTCTCTCTCTCTCTCTCTCTCTCTCTCTCTCTTTATATATATATATATATATATATATATATATATATATATATTATATTTATATATATATTATATATATATATACATATTTATATATATATATATATATATATATATATATATATATATATTTAAATGAAATAGAGAGAATCTCCTCTAGGTTACTATCAGTGGCCTACATTTATGAGATTACTCAAAATAATGTCAATAATTCTGGACAGTGTCAGTCTGATATTGGCACTCACGCCAAAATAATGCTATTAAAAACAGGACAGCCCAAAATGAACATATTGATAAATCCTCCACGCAAGAAACACAATTTATCAATACTACTCAAAAGATACTGAAGGATTGTGTTCGTCAAAAATGAATGTTATAAACGAAGCGGAATAGAAAATGTTTAAGCATGTATCTGCCAATCAAATAAATGCAGCTAATTGATTACAGTGATGCAATATCGATAATTAATAGAGGTTAGTGTTCCGTGTGTGTTTTTCACACACAAACGCACCTATTCACTATTTCCTTATTTCCTTTCCTCATTTGGGCTATTTTTCCCTGTTGAAGCCGTTGGGCTTATAGCATCTTGCTTTCCCGACTAGGGTTGTAGCTTAGCTAATAATAATAATAATAATAATAACAATAATAATAATAATATATAAAGTTCGAAAGTGTTTGCAAAGCAGACTTCAGAGAGAAAGGTAAACATGAGTAAGATTGCAAGGGTATATGGAAACCAGGAAGATTGAGAAATGTTAAAATAGATGATGGAAGAAAAATGTGGTTAACATATTTGTCCGTTTGTTTTATGGGTTGGAAGCGTGGACCATGACTGGAAATGAAAGAAAAGAGGCTAAAGCTGGTTAATACAGTCGTAACGTGTTTTCCTAGCATTTCGCATGGCAGCAGATCGATCCCAGCCCGGGATTGTGAGTTTAAGCTGTTTACTGGCGAGGCCACTGCTGTGATTGGGCACCACAGTGGAGGGTTGGACTTGCCCGGCTGACGTTCTGCAGCGTATGAAGATTTAACAAGGTGAGAAATAGGGAGATATACGGAAGGGAGCCCAAAAGATTATAGATAGTGAAGGCATGAACCAGGTTTTTAGGATGTGCAGACATAATGAAAGATGGATGGTGGTAAAAGGATAATAAAAAAAGTATAATACAGCCATGAAAGGAGGGATGAAAAGATGGTTGGATAGCAGGTAAGAAAAACGTAGTGTTAAGGGAGAGTCTTTTATTATATAGGCAAATAAAGGCTAATGAATATGTGAGTACGCGGATTCGATGCACTGCCAATGGGCTTTATATGTAGTTGTACAAAGCAATTAACAATGGCGAAGTGTGGCAAGGTGAGCTGTTAAATACTAAGAGAGAGGCGAGGTGAATGCAAGTGACGTTCATTCAACAGATATCGAGCTTCTATACAAACAGTCGAGTGCAACAATGTCACAAAAATTCAAACGAGCTTGTATACAAACAGTTGAGTGCAAAAATGTCACAAAAATCAAATGAACTTATATACAAACAGTTGAGTGCAAAAATGTCACAAAAAATCAAACGGCCTTATATACAAACAGTTGAGTGCAACAATGTCAGAAAAAATAAAACGAGCTTATATACAAACAGTTGAGTGCAACAATGTCAGAAAAAAATCAAAAGAGCTTATATACAAACAGTTGAGTGCAACAATGTCTCAAAAATTCAAACAATTTGAAACACGCGATGGGAAGCCTAAACAGGTTTTCTTATTCAGTACGTAAGATTGCGAGGGATAATAAAAGCAATAGCAATACAGCGTATGAGCGTGTATGAAACACATTTGGTACATAAGTTTTAATGTGCGTGGGGTTCTCCCATGATTCAACAATTACACGATGAATCTAACAGTGGCTTTTTTTCTTAGTCATACCCTGTTGGTAATAGAGTGTAAGAGGATGGCAGGACAATATCAGCTTAAAAGATATACAAATTATATTTTTTACTTTAGTAAAAATATAACATTTCAATAGCTTTCAGAAACTTCTGATCATTCGGATAAAGACCAAAATGATTAATTCATCAAAACATTAACAATCATAGGATATTATTATCATTATTATTATTATTATTATTATTATTATTATTATTACTAGCCAAGCTACAACCCTAGTTGGAAAAGCAAGATGCTATAAGCACAAGGACTCCAATAGGAAAAAATAGCCCAGTGAGGAAAGGGAATAAGGAAAAAAATAAATGATGAGAATAAATTAACAATAAATCATTCTAAAAACAGTACCAGCGTCAATACAGATACGTTGTTTCAAAATAAGAAAACTAACAGAGCATCAATAATTATAGGCTAAGGCAATCCATTAAATAAGCTGCATAAAAAGTTGCCATACACAAGGAGAAAATTTGATTTTTTTTATATTGTGTATTTGCAAGTGTATGACTGAGCATTAATATCTAATAACCTTTCAATTTATTAACGAGTGCGACAACGCATTTATTTACGTGATTAGCATAGAGTCGCTTGGTCTTAATGTCATTTATATAAAGAAATCAGATTCATCGACTTATTCAAATGAACCCAGACTGGTAGACCATCCCTTTCCTTAATAACACTACTTTAATGTTTAGATTAGTTAAAAAACAAAGCATACGGAGTATATCAGTCAAGGTAATACGTAGAAGAAAAAAATATACCTCCAAAAATCAGTCAACATTATCTATAGAGATATAAACTGCAAACCTTGACCAACCATGGTATCGATTCAAACACACACACACACACACACACACACACACACACACACACATATATATATATATATATATATATATATATATATATATATTTATATAATTACATATATATACATAGATATATATACACACATTTATATATATAATTACATATATATACATAGATATATACACACACATATATATATATATATAATTACATATATATACATAGATATATACACACACACACAATATATATATATATATATATATATATAAGTGTATATATGCACACACACATATATATATATAATTATATATATAAATATACATACACACACACATATATATTATATATATATATATAGATAGATAGATATACACACATTTAAAACATAAGAATCAAGAAAACAAATACCCAAAAAAAAAACAAGCTAAAAAATACTGTAAAGAGAAATTTCTATGAGAATTACTTTTACCCCATTTTCTTGTAACAAAACTCCTAATGGTAGAAAAACCAAAGTCTCTAATGACTCTCAGAAGTTAAGCCCTGGAACCGAAGTTACAACAAAGTTCTTTCATTCCATTTTTTTTTTTCGTTTTTTTTTTTCTCATACCTGTTACGTCTACCTTAGTATCCAAAAGCTAATCTCACCTATATAATAAAGAGTAGGAGTCAGTTTATATATATATATATATATATATATATATATATATATATACAGTATATATATATATATGTATATATGTATGTATATATATATATATATATATATATATATATATATATATACACACTCCCCCAGTCACGTTCGGTTCTCCCGTCCCTTGGGTAGGGGATAGATACCCTGGTGAGATGGGGCGTGTGCGCGCGCATATATCTAAATGGTTACCCATCATTATTGACGGGTCGTGTACACTAGTATCTACAATAAACATGAACGGAAAATGAAAGGATTGACAAATGTGTAACTGTCCGTGGCCTAAATAAGAGTGAAGGGATAAATCGTTCCTAAGGTATAACGTTATTTGCAAGTATTGAAAAACAATCTAATTAAATAGCTACAATAACAAATCCATCAAAAAAAAAAAAAAAAAAAAAAAAAAAAAAAAAAAAAAAAAAAAACCTTCAGAGATCAACTAAAATATAACTTAAAGGTCAAATTCTATTAAACCCTCTATGGAATAAACATACATATTTATATTTTTAACATCCGCTTTACATTAGTGCCGATTTTTTTTTTCTTATGAAATAGCAAATTTGCACTTCCTTCGCAATACTGAAGTCATTCTTTAAGAAACCAAAAATGTAGACTGGCCCCTGAAGACTGATAATCGCCTTGAAAATCAAAATATTTATCTATTATATATTAAACAGTATTTAAAATCCATAAGAATTACTTGTACGTATAAATATAAATATTTTATGTACAACATACATACATACATGCATATATATATATATGTGTGTGTGTGTATGTTTATGTTTGTGCGTGTGTGTATGCGTTTTAGACTAGCATAAAGCATTGGTTTGAATTTTCATCTAGAAGGTAAGTTAACAATTTTACGACTGACTTTTTAATCCTAACAAAAACCAAGATTAAAATCATTTGGAAATCACAAAACGTGGCCGCTAAATCTCATAACATTCACGACTAATATACCACGCAAAACCGCAAGGTCACAACACACCAGCATATTTGAGAAAAAAAAAAAAAAAAAAAAAAAAAAAAAAAAAAAAAAACTCTTCCTGATGGAACAATGCAGAAAGGACGTGATCGCATTCGGTTATTCAAAAGCTTCTGCATTCAAATACTCAAAAAATCGTAATTACCTCCGCCAACGAAGTTGGAAGGAGGTTATGTTTTATCCCCTGTTTGTGTGTTTGTAAGGTGTTTGTGTGTGTTTGCGAACACCTTCCTGGCCACAATTTTAATGGTTAAGTAATGAAACTCGCAGGGATGAACTGTTATGTAAAAAGCAGGAAATTATTACATTTTGGAAAGGCAAAGTCAAAGGTCAAGGTCATATATATATATATATATATATATATATATATATATATATATATGCATGTATGTATGTATGTATGTATGTATGTGTATATATATATATATATATATATATATATATATATATATATATATATATATATATATATGTTTGTGTGTGTGTGTTGGGTGACTATGCGCGGAATTTTTTAAAGTTAAATAAAGGGGGGAACTTCAATAAACCACCATGTTCTATTTTCGATTTCCTCTTCGATGAAAAAGTCATTTGCAGTCTCATCTGCAAAAGGTGGAAGTAAAAAAATAATGTTAAAACCACAAAACGATTTTTTTTTTTCAGGGCAAATTGTACCGCCTCATACGTGACAGAGAGAGAGAGAGAGAGAGAGAGAGAGAGAGAGAGAGAGAGAGAGAGAGAGAGAGAGAGAGAGAGAGAGAGAGAGAGTGTGTAGATTGTTAATACATTCCTATATAATAAAAAATTTCATTTAAATTCGCTTCCACCAGGTCATCACTATCACATACAATTTTAATAATAAACCTTATTTATTTTTCTTAATTTTCTTTTAAACCTAAATGGTTTTCCCTGAACGTCACTTCATAAAGATATTTTTTCCTCTAATAATAATACTCTACAAGTTTATCCATTGCAATTTCTCTATCTTTACCTCCGCCAACGAAGTTAGAATGAGGTTATATTTTACCCCTGTTTGTTTGTTTATGAACAGCTTCCTGGTCCCAATTTTAATCGTAGAGTAATGAAACTTCCATGGATTAACTGTTATGTAAAAAGCTGGAAATGATTCAATTTTGGAAGGTCGAGGTCACAGTCGAGCAAAAGGTCGAGAAATAAGCTGCCGCGGCTGAGGTCTGCGCTCTGAATGCCCCCCTTTTTTAAATATTTTACTTCATAAACTCTAGTAAACGCTTAAAGAGTTTTCGACGGTTTTGATTTGGAAGAGTGACATAAACCACTATAGTCCATTTCTTTAAGCGATGCATATTTGCACCGACTCTCGGCGGTGCCCTTTTAGCTCGGAAAAGTTTCCTGATCGCTGATTGGTTAGAATTATCTTGTCCAACCAATCAGCGATCCCGCAACTTTTCCGAACTAAAAGGGCACCGCCGCGAGTCGGTGCAAATATGCATCGCTAAAAGAAATGGACTATAGATATTTGGAACACGATGAAGCAAACTTATTGAAGCGTGAGTTATACGCATACCATGCGCAGAAATGGCAGTGCCCTTTTACAGAGAGTGGGTCCTCACGTTAAGATAGGATCTAATCATGTTTCCTTCAAGGAGATCAAATATTAAGTTACACTATTCCTAGACGTTGAGTCCTAGTAAAAACATTGTTAATCTAATAGCTCGTGTTGAATTGGTAATTAAATTGGTAATCATTTCTACATTTCTAATGGTCGTAAGCTGCAATTGACAATTACTCTATAGAAATGTTTACCCATTTAATTAGCAATTCAGCTTTGATTTTATAAATATACTATTGTACGCGACCCGTCATACAAGACGGACATATATTTAGATACTTATGCACACACATGCAACCCCATCTCACCAGGGTATGACTACCCCTCTCCACCCTACCCGAGAGCCGGGGAGATCTGAGCGTGACAGGACACTTGCTCTTTATAATATAAGGGAGATAATAAGCTATTCTATTTTTAGAAATTGAAGTTGAACGCCCTTACGGTTAAACCCAATCGGAAGATAGTGGCTCAATCACTTACATTTCAATTCTATTAAGCGAGATATCTTACTCAAAACGTCTAACATTTGAACGAATCAATCACTTAAAAGTGAAAAAGGGCCATTTAATTCCAGGCTCTCCAACCCCCTCTACCCCCCCCCCCCCGCCCCCCTTCAAACCACACAGAAATTGGAGGACCGACAGGCGTGGCGCGGGCAGAGGCAAGAGGCTCAATTAAGAGCAGCAACGAGCGTAAAATTACAACCTCAGTCATATCAAAACCAGGTGGAGAAAATATGCCGCGGCTAAAAATATAAGGGAGTCATGTATTCACCGCAAAAAAAAAAAAAAAAAAAAAAAAAAAAAAAAAAAAAGTAAGATAAAGGCCGGGACGTTGATGTATAATAGGTTTCCTAAACACAGGCTGGCGTTTGCACTTTATAAATATACACCTTCAAGATGTATACGTGGCGAACATAGGATATGGGCAATCGTGGGCTCACATCACTGGAAATGTGAAGTGGATGTCAAATGTATTCAAATGTATAAAAATTACCTAAAGTTAAACTGAACTGTTTAGAATATTGTTACAGTTATGTTTTTCTAAAGACGTTATCTCTTACTGATGGGCGAATATTTCCGAAGACAAACTGACTTTCATTAAAAAGCAAAGAAAATATAAAATAAAATATAATAGAAAATAAAAATATTGGCAAGTAAACTTACCATAATCAAGTCACCTGAAAACCTTCATTCTAAAAAAAAAAAAAAAAAAAAAAAATTACGAAGTTCATCATCTCTTCCTACTCCTATTGAAGCAAAGGGTCTCGATTAGATTTCGCCAGTCAACTCTATCTTGAGCTTTTGATTCAATACTTCTTCATTCATCATCTCCTTCTTGGCACTTCATAGTCCTCAGCCATGTAGGCCTGGGTCTTCCAACTCCTTGTGAAGCCCAGCTGAACGTTTGGTGAACTATTCTCTCATGGGAAGTGCGAAGAGCATACCCAAACCATCTCCATCTATCCCTCATCATGATATACATATATGGCACTCGAATAATCTCTCTTATAGTTTCATTTCTAATCCTGTCCGGCCATACAACTCCCAATATCCTTCTGAGGGCTTTGTTCTCAAATCTAATAAATCTATTGGAGATTGTTTTTACGAAGTTCACTCTTATGTAATTCTAATCTAACTTTGTCATTTCTAGCTAGGTCATCAATGGCCAATATTATGACGAATTCGTATAGTTCACAAAATCCCATGAAACCACAAACAAAAGCAATTTAAATAACTTGCAAAGTTCAGGGTGCACAATGCCTTGAGACAAAGGGAAAAACAGCAACGTGGATATGAAGTAGGAGTGATAGAAATAAAATAATAAAAATAACCATACAACTACATCTACCTATTTCGTATTTATTTATGCTAATGAAATCACAAGAATTCTTCAGAAGATTCTGTTATGAAATATTCTTTTCCGGCTTTGTAACTTTTGTATTTACTAATAAGCATGACAGCGGAATTGCTATGATCTGATGAAATTACGATATTTATTTATAAGTATTTAAAGATCTTCGATGTAATAAGATTCATTTAAGAAACTAATATTTGTAAAAATCATTATTCTAAAGGGTTATTATTTTCTTAAAATTGAAGGAGCTGGTCTTATTATTACGAGAAAAAAAAAAACTCGTCCGTCATTATAAACTGACAAAACAGAAGCAATAAAATGAAACTTAATACGGGCTGGTTTATGATTGATGATATAAACTGCGATATCAGTCAATCGATTTGCCTACAATATACCCCCAAGACTAGATCTTATCCTTTAAACAAACGCTATAACTGGACTAGCCAATTGGCAGCGACATTGACTCAGTCACTATCCAGATATTACCTACCTGGATAGAAGAACCTTAGTTTGTGAGGGACAGACTAAATCCAGTTGCCAGAATGATTAAGATGGACGGCAGTGCGGAAGGGAAGGGTGAATAAAGGAATACACAGGGAACAATGGATATAAAATGAAGAATTGTGTGTGGATCTTTACCAACCAATTGGAATTTGAATATTTTAATGCTAAAATGTTAGGAGTTTGGGGTAAGATTTCTAGCTTAATAGAATTGAAATGTAATTGATTGAGCCACTACCTTCCGATTGGGTTTAACCGTAAGGATGTCAAACTTCAGTTTCTAAAAATAGAATATCTTATTATCTATATCATAAAGCTCAGTTCTCCCCGGCTCTCGGGTAGGGGGAGAGGAAATGCAACTTTTGCGACAATTTGCAGTTTTGGATTTTCCAACCAATTGAAATTTGAATATTTTGATGCTTAATGAATTCAAGGTAGGAAATACAAGGGAGAACAGATTGTAACTTTCACTACCATTTGCATTTTTTTATTTTCCAACCAACTGAAAAATAAATATTCTGATGCTTAATAAATCAAACAAAACGAAATATAAGGCAGAACAGATTGGAACTTTTGCGACAATGTAATTTTGGATTTTCCAACCAACTGAAATTTGAATATTTTGATGCTTAATGAATTCAATAGACGAAATGCAAAGCAGAACCGATTCGAACTTTTGCGATAATTTGTAGTTTTGGATTTTCCAACCAATTGTAATTTGAATATTTTGATGACCGAAGAATTCAATCGAGGAAATACAAGGCAGAATAAATATAAATTTGCAGTCTTGGATTTTCCAACCAATTTTAATTTAAATATTATGATACCTAATGAATTCAACAGAGGAAATAAAAACAGAACACATTGAAATTTTTATGAAAACGCAATTTTGAATTGTCCCCTACAGCGTGAATTTACACCAACACTTTGTCATCGGAGACATTTGAGAAACACGACCCCCATCAATGGTCCGGGCCCAAGACACAAACTCAAGCCGATATTCCCCATCTGGTCGGACGGACGTCGGCATAAACCCCATGGTATAAAGGCGCACCTCAGAAGCCCCTCAAGGGCTTCGGGGTGGGGGGGGGGGGGGGTTGGTGTAAGTTACGCTGCGTGAATATAACTAAATCTTGGATTTCGCCTTCTTCTACGCTACCAAGAGTCAATAACGGTGTGGCCAGATGACGTAGGTATAAACATTGGAGAGGATAGGAGGAAAAGGGAGAGGGAATGGGATAAATAAGGAAAAAACAATAGAGGGAAAAGGATGAATAAAGAAAAAAGAAAAAAAAAACAAGAGGGAATGGGATGAATAAAAAAAAACAAGAGGGAATGGGATGAATAAAAAAAAAGCAATAGAGGGAATGGGATGATTAAAAAAACAACAGAGGAAATGGGATGATTAAAAAAAAGCAATAGAGGGAATGGGATGAATAAAAAAATCAATAGAGGAAGTGCGATGAATAAAGAAACAAGCAATAGAGGGAATGGGATGAATAAAGAAAAAAACAATAGAGGAATGGGATGAATGAAGAAAAAAGAAAAAAAGCAAGAGGGAATGAAATGAATAAAAAAGCAATAGAGGAATGGGGTGAATAAAGAAAAAAGCAATAGAGGGAATGGGATGAATAAAAGAATAATAGAGGGAATGGGAAGAATAAAGAAAAAAGAAAAAAAGCAATAGAGGGAATGGGATAAAGGGAAAAACCAAAATACCAAAAGAGGGAATAAGATAAATAAAGAAAAAGTAATATAACTGAAAGTGACAGGGAAAACAAGGAGAGAAACATAAATGAACATAGGAAAAGGTAGAATACTTTTTTCTAAATGAAGTAAAGGGGACAAGAGTATATTGCATGGGAATACAAGGAAAGAAAGATTTTGGAAGAACACTGAAATAGAGATTGAGGAAATCGAAGTAGATTCATATAGTATAAAAGAAAAAATAAACAAATGGAAGATAGGAGTAGCAAAGGGATGGAGAAATCCCAGGGTAATGTCAAAATGGTATATAAAGGAATGAAACTGGAAAAGGTAGTTAAATCAAAGAAAAGAAACGGGTTGGGAATAGTGAGAGAAACAACGGAAGAGATTTTATAATAGAATAAAAAAAAGGTGGACGAACAAACGAATTTAGAGAATATGAAAAAAAAAAAAAATGAATGAAAGATTAGAACAAAAAATGTTAATGCTCTAAGTAGACGTCATATTCGGGTTAGAAATGGTAAAACAGATAATAGCAGAGATTTAATAAAAGTAAAAATAAAAAAGGGTGATGATCAAACGAGTTTAGGGAATATGTAAGAAAACCAATGAATGAATGAAAGATAAAAAACAAAAACAGTTAGCTCTCTGAGTCTTCGTCAGGTTGAAAATAATATAACTAATATTAGAGGAGGTTTAATAAAAGTAAATAAGTGGAATGGACAAACTAATTTAGGGAATATGTAAGAAACCAATGAATGAATGAAAGATGAGAAAAAAACAATCAGAACTCTGAGTCGTCACCATAGTCAGGTTTGAAATAGTAAAACAAATAATAGAGGAGATTTAATCAAAGTAAAAAAGGGGAATGGACATACGAGTTTAGGGAATATGTAAGAAACCAATGAATGAATGAAAGATACAAAAACAAAAACAGGTCCCTGAGTAGTCGTCATAGTCAGGTTGGAAATAATAAAACAAATAATAGAGGAGATTTAATACAAGTAAATAAGGGGAATGGACAAACGACTTCAAGGAGTACGTAAGAAACCAATGAATGAATGTAAGATGAAAAAACAAAAACAATTAGGACTCCGAATAGTTGTCATAGTCATGTTGGAAATAGTACGACAAATAATAGAAGAGGTTTAATAAAAGTAAAAAATGGGGAATGGACAAAATTTTAAGGAATATGTAAGAAACCAATGAATGAAAGATAAAAAACAAAAACAATCAGGTCTGAGTCTTCGTCATAGTCGTTATCGAGATCATTATCGGCAGCAGCCAGCGAATCCGGCGAGAGCCATAATCGAACCTTCGCAACATAACGAAACCGGAAGTGCAATTAAGATTCCGAGAATGCTTCCCCTTAACCACCCCCCCCCCCCCCCTTGAAAATATCTCTGTCTACTTTAAGGATTTACCTAAAGGGGAAAGCTACAACATTATGTAGATAGCAGAGAAGTCTTATAAAAACATATTATATGCTTGTGTACGTTATCCGTCAAGAATTTCTTGAATATTTAGATAGATATGAAATATTAAGCAGTATACTAGTTATAACGGTGTTTGGTTATCTTTACAGGATGAGCAATCTCCCCTATGTAATACAGAGAAAGTGCCCTACTATATATATATATATATATATATATATATATATATATATATATATATATATATATATACATTATATATATATATATATATATATATATATATATCCAGTCATGCTCAGCTCTCACCGTCCTTCGGGTAGGGGAGACCATAGTCATACCCTGGTGAGAGGGGGGGGGTGCGTGTGCGTGTACAGGCATATCAATCTAGTAGAGAATAAATCCTTTGTACACAGGATTCAATTCAACTCTGAACATTTACTCCATTGGCTTCTTATTTTATCTGTTTTATCAGTTAAGAATTTTTTTTCTTTTTTTCTTCCTTTTTTGCTGAAAAGGATATTCAGTAAATATTGCTTAATAAATACGCCCAAAATGCTTTCTAACTACAGAAAAGAACAACAAAAACAGAAATAACCAATTTTGAAGAAAAGCGAGATTCTTTTACACAAATACATATACATAGCGATGAAAATATAAAAATGCATGCAAGAATAACTTTTATACTGTTAGCATAATTACCCCTGCGACTGAGCATTCCATTTACCATCCAAAACAAGAAACACTGAATTTCTTGCCATTGAAAGTCTAACCAGAAATCAAAGGAACCAACCATGACCTTGAAAAAACAGCTGTTTTTCTTTACTTTACGAACTTGAAAGAAACATTACTTCCGGTATAAACTCATCAACTAAGACAACGAAAGATAAGATACCATTGGTCTGTCTAGCTGGCTGACGTTACTGTCAGTTTGTCCGGCTGACTCTATTAGCAGCACAAAGACACATGCCGGCAACAATTTCTTAAAAGGTTTCAATCAATATGCACAGACGTCCCCATCAGAGCAACAGATGACGCGTCAACGCCCAAGGCCTACATGGGGTCAATAACGTTTCTAGCGTGAGACGTGAAACGTTTCCGGTATCAAAATCTTATAAAATCCACCAGATTAATATGAGATTTTATTAAAAGTAAAATGATAAATACTTGTAATGTAAATAAAATAGGACTTAAAACTTCTATTTAAAAAGTATTCACGACTAGATATATTATTATTTAAAAGTATACTTATATAAATGATGTATAAGTTATAAATTGTAAGACTGTTAAGGTCTGTTTCACCATAAAATAAAATATATATGAGATTTTTGAGCGGCTGGAAAAAAAGGGGGAGCCGGACGAGTGAAAAAAAAAAGACGGAAAAATACGGAGGAATATGGTGAAGTTTAAATTGTGTCCATCATGGCGAAGTACATAGTATTTTTTTTTTTACAACCTAGTGTACGCGACCCGTCAAATATGACTGCTGAATATATAGATAGATATGCAAATGCACACTGATTCAGTGCATCCCACCCCTCACCCTTTACTAACTACAACACGGCAGTTTTGGCAATTTATGTGAGACTGAGGTTTCCGAGTGGTTGCTGCTCAGCATGACAGGAAAGCTATATATGTAACTACACACACACACGCACACACACTCATATACATACATACATACATACATAATATATATATATATATATATATATATATATATATATATATACAGTATATATATATATATATATATATATATATATATATATATATATGTGTGTGTGTGTGTGTGTGTGTGTGTGTGTTTCCGAGTGGTTGCTGCTCAGCATGACAGGAAAGCTATATATTTAACTACACACACACACACACTCATATATATATATATATACATATATATATAAGCATATATATATATACATATATATGTGTGTGTGCGTGTGTGTCTAGTTACATATATAGCTTTCCTGTATATATATATATATATATATATATATATATATATATATATATATATATATATATATATATATATATATATATAGGGGAAATATACCCCCAAAAAAATAGCAATTAATTTTTAATCAATTGTAAACAAATAAACAATTTCATAAGGCTAACACTCGTTACTTCCAAAACTTACTTTACATTTCATAAGTTTATAACAAAATGCCTCTTGAAACATAAAACAGCGAAAGAACGAAGAAATTATTCTTTGTGGTTACATGTAAGTAAACGGCAAGGTTAACTAACACTAATGGGAAAATAGAAAACAAACAAACATAAACAAGCTGATGGTTATTTCTGTTGCTGAAAAGCACCGAAGAATATGGCCTTGTGTATAATGCTTTTCAATACCCTATACCCGCTCACCCTCCCCCGCAAAATGATCGATAGGTTAAGAGTTGCTCTGATTACAATTGGTCACAGTCAGTAAGGAGTGGCAACTATCTCTCTCTCTCTCTCTCTCTCTCTCTCTCTCTCTCTCTCTCTCTCTCTCTCTCTCTCTCTCTCTCTCTCTCTCTCTCTCTCTCTCTCTCCCTAATATTTAGTGTTGAATGTTTAAAAACATAAGGTTTAATTCATATCAAAATATTTCTAGTTGTATCATTCTTAGGTAACATTCTCTCTCTCTCTCTCTCTCTCTCTCTCTCTCTCTCTCTCTCTCTCTCTCTCTCTCTCTCTCTCTCTCTCTCTCTTCCTTAATATTTAGTGATGAATGTTTAAGAACATCAGGTTTAATTTATAAAATATTTCTAATTGTATCATTCTTAGATAACACACTCTCTCTCTCTCTCTCTCTCTCTCTCTCTCTCTCTCTCTCTCTCTCTCTCTCTCTCTCTCTCTCTCTCTCTCTCTCTCTCTCAAGGTATTGTTCTTAATATTTAGTGATGAATGTTTATGAACATCAGGTTTGAATGTGACATTTATAAAACTATTTCTAATTGTATCATTCTTAAGTAACATTCTCTTGTATAAGGTTATCACATTCTTACAAATACGTTATTCGTGATATTTCAACGTTACACATTATAATCTGAACCTTAATACTACTACGAGTGATAATCGACTTCATAAAAAATAAAACGTTCAATGATCAAGATGCATAACAATCAACGTACACTTTTATAAGCTTTATTTCTTTTATCCAGTCTTTCTCCTGAACTCTTATCTAGATCTTGTTCTACACATACTTCAATATTTCATATTCCTTAATAATGCGTTCCTTTACTTCTATTTATACCACTTTTCGGACCCACTCCATGTCTACCATTTGTCGAACCCAATTTCATTTCTACAACTTTCCGGACCCACTTCCATGTCTACCACTTTTCGGACTCACTTCCATTTCTACCACTTTTCGGACCCACTCCGTGTCTACCATTTTTCGAACCCAATTCCATTTCTACAACTTTCCGGACCCACTTCCATGTCTACCACTTTTCGGACTCGCTTTCATTTCTACCACTTTTCGGACCCACTTCCATGTCTACCACTTTTCGGACCCACTTCCATGTCTACCACTTTTCGGACCCATTCCCATTTCTACTTTTCGGACCCACTTCCATGTGTACCATTTTCCGGACCCCCTTTCATTTCTACCACTTTTCGGACCCACTTTATTTCTACCACGTTTGAGACCCACTTCCATTGCTAATTTTCGGACCCACTTCCATTTCTACCATGTTTTGGACCCACTCCATGTCTACCATTTTTCGAACCCACTTCTATTTCTACAACTTTTCGGACCCACTTCCATCTATATCACTTTTCGGACCAACTTCCATTTCTACCACTTTTCGGACCCACTTCCATTTCTACCACTTTTCATTTCTCCCACTTTTCAGACCAACTTTCTCTCATCCCCTTTCGAATCCAAAGCATTTCAGTCCACGAGATCTGTATCTACTTTCCCGCCACACACACACATAACATATCTCGGCCACTTTCTTTGAAATATGACCTTCCCACCGCTCTCTTGGCCATAAATCTCAGCCAACCTTCTTCAAAATCTAATACGTTTTCTCTTCAAACGTGTCCATGTCGGGTCTCATATAACAAGAACGGAATCTTATCCAGAAATATCCACACACAATACATTTTCCATTGCTTACAGATGGGATACTGATCGTGCTGTAAACATTTCTCTTTTAAGTCTTTGTTTCTATCTTACTGTGATCTCAATGCTTACTTTACAGTTAAGCACAAATTATTCAAAGCCCTGTTATTCTACGTCACAGCTTTGCTTCTCCTCCCTCTATTCCTTCAATGTCAGGATGCCAGAGAACTTCAAATCAATCAATCAATACCTACCTCTATTTACAATTTGAACTAAAATTTAGTTATGCATTTATTCTCATCATTCATGAATGGCAGAGACAAGGGAAAATGACAATTCCATACCAGGACAATTCTCTATAGACTGACCATATTCACATATGATCAGCAACCGAGGCCCCTCTCTACCCAAGCTAGGACCAGGAAGGACCAGACAATGACTGCTGATAACTCATCAAGTAGACCTATAGGCTCCCCAAAACAACCCTGCTTTAGCTGACGAGGATAGTGAGGTTGCATGCACTATAAGAAACTATGGAGCTTACAAGGGTTTCGAACTCCAGTCCAGCAGATCTACAGGCAGGAGAGTTTCCGATAAGACACCACAACCAATACTCCATCTTGCAATTGCAAAGATCTTTTATTATTACTATTACTACTTGCTAAGCTACAACCCTAATTGGAAAAGCACGATGCTATAAGCCCAGGGGCTAAAACAGGGAAAATAGCCCAGTGAAGAAAGGAAACAAGGAAAAATAGAATATTTTAAGAACAGTAACATTACAATAAATATTTCCTATATAAACGATAAAAACTTAAACAAAACAAGAGGAAGAGAAATAAGATTGAAGTGTGCCCGAGTGTACCCTCAAGCATGAGAACTCTATCCCAAGACAGTGGAAGACTAGGGTACAGAGGTTACAGCACTACCCAAGACAATAGAACACTGGTTTGATTTTGGAGTGTCCTTCTCTTAGAAGAGCTGCTTACCATAGCTAAAGGGTCTCTTCTACAACATTTGCTAAATTGTAAGCTTACTTTCCACTCGCTATGCTCTCTTTCATATCCATATCGATTTTCAATTGTCTCGTTTCCATTCCACCCTCCTACCTGTATGTATTTCTACAGCTTCTTTTGGCCATGCTGTTAACACTGGGTTATTTGTATGCAGCCGCCCACAAAGGGCCTCCATATTTGCACTCCATTAATATGATAAACACGGTGATGATCCTTGTGGGTGAACAATATTTACAGGAAATTCTTCTAGTATTTATCATTCTCTTTAATCTTAGTCTTGCGTTAAGGTACACAGTTGAAAATTTGCATTAAAAAATGGACAATGTCTGACATTTATTCTAAGATTTTTACCGTTTAAAAAAATGGATATATCGACGTAAAGAAATGCTATTACGGTCACCAACCCGTAAACGATAATATCAAAGTAAGGTAAAATTATGGTCGCCTGTATTTTATTGAACTACGGTTGAAAACAGTATATTTTTACGGAGAATTTCCGATTGAAATTACGTTTTTTTTTAAGTGTACAGAAACATCAAAGCTTTGAAGGCGTCTTTCATGTACCTTTTGCTATGTAAAATCCATAATTTTTTCTCTTCATAAAAATTTATTAAAACATTTACAGTGAACTTACAAAAGTCTCCTGTATTTGTTAAGAGAAAGCTGAGAAGGTCTTCACAAACTATGAAAATAAGTCCTAGAATATTTGGATATCATCATCATTTACAGTTTAATTTTTCATTTCATTGCTCATAGATTGTGTGAAGTCAATACTTATACAGTTATTCGTATTATTATTAGAATACGGTAGCAGAAAAAGACACTGTTTAGTAATAATAATAATAATAATAATAATAATAATAATAATAATAATAATAAATAACTACTGCAGAGAACTATGGCTGTTTCGAAGGTCACTGCTCCTAAATACAACAATAATTTGACAATTTTAATATGATGACAAATAATTAAACATTTATCAACCGAAATATTTTTCATAACTCAGCAAATTCAAGACAACTTTCAGAAGAAGAATGTCATACGTTTGGCATTAAAACGGTTGTAAATAGGAAAACATAATTGCAATAAGGGGTATTGATAGACAATTAAGTTAAGAGTAAAATGACCGAAACACAATGAAAATTACTAAAAAAGACTTACTGGTGATGATGAAAATTGTCAAGGGTAAGAAGAATATCATACGTTTGGCATTAAAACTGTTGCAAATAGGGAAACATAATTGCAATAAGGGGTATTGATAGACAATTGGTTAAGAGTAAAATGACAATCATAATGAAAATCACTAAACAAAAAGACTATTAATAATGATGATGAAAATTGTCAAGGGTAATTTCATCAAAATACCTGTAAAATCCCTGTAATAATTTTCCCCTCACATATAGGCAGGCAAAGATCAACAGTTACAATACCAAGGTATGCGTCGCATCTCACCGACAGACAGACAGACATACAACATTCCTTCATGCACATTAATGCATGGCGATATATCGTTCTACGTAGCTTGACAGATATCTCTTCAACTGCTGGAAGTTACGATGACAAGGCAAGTGTCAGTCAGTCACTGTCAGGCTCACAAATAGCCTACTTTGTAACTCATTTGACTTAAAACCTTCAACTGCGTAGTAGATGAAATCCAGATATGGCAGATAAATACATAAATCCAGGATCTCCTTTCATGCATATCAAAGGATGAATCTCAGGCATATTCTTAAAATATTTTATTTTTCCTTGTTTCCTTTCCTCACTGGGCTATTTTCCCTGTTGGGGCCCCTGGGCTTATAGTATCTTGCATTTGCAAATAGGGTTGTAGCTTAATAATAATAATAATAATAATAATAATAATAATAATATGGCTCATTTTAAAATACGAAACTCAGCCATGTGACTCGGCAAATGGGCCGGAGAAGAAATTCGGCACCGATGTACACAGGAATTCCTAGTACCCTTACTGCGCGGCGAGTTCCTGTGTTTAGCCCCGCCCACCAGCACGGCCATCTTTCCCTAGATTATCTCTTTGATTACTCAACGCGCAATTAGGGTCTAACAGGGTACACTTCTACGGAGCGAGGTGTGCCAGGAATTCCTGTGTCCAACTGTACATGAGGTTGCATTATGAAGTAAACGTTAAGAGAAACTGAACAAGATGGAAGAAATCAATCGGGGAGGGAAGTAATGGTCTACCTTTATATGAAGACCTAGATCTCACCAGCTGTCTATGGACAACTGCATTGGCAGGTATAGGAAAACTGCATTGGTAGGTATAGGAAAACTGCATTGGTAGGTATAGAAAAACTGCATTGGTAGGTATAGAAAAAATGCATTGGCATGTTAAAGGAAAACTGCACTGACATGATTCAGGAAAACTGCATTGACATGTACAAGAAAATTGCTCTGGCATAGGAAAACTGCATTGGCATGTATAGGAAAATTGCACTGGCATTTATAGGAAAAATGCATTGGTATGTAATGTATAGGAAAATTACATTGACGTGTAAAGGAAAACTGCATTGGCATGTATAGGAAAATTGCATTGGCATATATAAGAAAATTGCATGGGCATTAATAGGAAAATGCATTGGCATGTATAGGAAATTAAGAATACTATGTGTGTGTGCTTTCGTGTCTCAGCAAGAATTTGGGGATGAGGTCGTCTGTTTTCTGAACATTTCACGAGTGTGAGACAAATCCCAATTTACTAAATACTAGCTGTCGGACCCACTTAGCTAAAGAGGCCCACAACGGGAGCCAACGAAACGTGCCAAAGCATTCCGTCTCAACCTTTCATTACTTTCTGGAAACAAACTGGTACTAATCACGTACCATTTTGTGATCCGGACTTTTATTTTAAAGGGGCTATATGAATACTATTTTGTGATTCGAACTTATTTTCTTTTATTTGCTTCTTTTTAAAAATTAAAAAGCTAGATGATTGGTCCATTTTATTATTGCTTATTGAACATGGACTATTAGCATCGTAATACATATTAGCTTAGTAATACCATTAGCATAGTGATACCATTACCATTGTAATACCATTAATTATTAGTTGTTATTTTAGAAGGCTATATGATTAGTTAATTTCATTCATGCTTATCAAATAAGGACTATTAGCATCGTAAAACCATTAGCATAGTAATACCATTAACATAGCAGTACCATTAGCATAGTGATATCATTATCATTGTAATACCATTAATCATTAGTTACTATTTTAGATGGCTAAATGATTACTTAATTCTATCAATGCTTATTGAATAAGGACTATTAGCATGGTAATACCATTAACATAATGAAACCATTACCATTACAATACCATTAATTATCACACTTATTACAACTCCTTTCTTTACTAGTCCACATTCTCATAAAATATAAAATTCAGCTTCTAAGAATTCCCATAGCGATTTGAAATGATTTCCTTAACAAAGAAACTGGAATGAACATTTCTCTACCTAATGATGCAGAACACAACAGGAACTACCAAATGCATTTCCGTCGTTGGGGGGGGGGGGGGGAGCGGTCGGGATGGGATTCCTTAATGGGATTTCACATGAAACGGATGTGCAATTGCAGGAAGGTCTTTCTCTGGAGACTACTTATATATAAAAGTATAGGGGGATAATAATTAAATGTATAAATGAGATGAAAATGCAAACAATATCGTCACTATTTAAATTGCTTAGTAATAAATAATTACAAGATTTCCCCTATATGATAAAGAACAAGTGTCTGAATATATATATATATATATATATATATATATATATATATATATATATATATATATATATAATATATATATGTATTACATATATATATATATATATATATATATATATATATTACATATATATATATAATATATATATATTACATATATATATATATATATATATATATATATATATATATTCCATATTAAGTCCAGGGGGAGAGGGAGTAATCATACCCTGAGGAGAGGGGGTACCCCAAGAGGTACACGCGGAATCCACAATCTCCGAGAAATTGCTGAACCAGTGGGCTGTACTTAGGAAAGGGGAGGGAAGAGTTGAATCTGTGCGCGCGCATATCTAAATATTTAGACGTCATTTCTGACGGATCGTGTACACTAGTTAAACATAAAACCATATTAATAATTCGGTAAACAACAATAAATGCGTAAATTAAAAAAAAAAAAAAAAAAAAAAAAAAAAAAAAAAAAAAAAAAAAAAGGAATTAATAAAACCGTTTCGAACTTGCCCCACTTCGGTATTGAGATAACAGCCCTAGGGAACCATTTCAATTTACTCTTACGAAGGAAAATTCTCAACCTGAAATGATTTTAACTACAACTTTCAAAGATCACTGGGGCAACTCTCCTTCATTAAATACGAAGTCAGATAATACAAAAAAGAAATAGAATGCTTTCTTCTTGATATGTAGCCTATATATCTTCAATACCATACGTACAAATAGAATAAAAGATAATTCAAACAAAATAATTCCCCTAAATTTAACTAAATAGATTAAAGGTTTAAATACCGCTCATGAATGGCAGAGGCAATGGACAGTGACAATTCCCTAGCAGGTCAATGCCATTGAGACTGACCTTACATACATATAGTCAGCGACCACGCCCCTCTCAACCCTAGCTAGGACCAGGGAGGGCCAGACAATGGTTGCTGATGATTAAGCAGGTAGACCTATAAGCTCTCAAATACCCCTATCCTTGGCTCACAATGATGGTGAGGATCCAGACACTAAGAAAAAAAAAACTATCGAGCTTGAGCGGGTCTCGAAGCCAAGCCTAACAGAACGCCAGGCAGGGAGGTTTCTATTAGGCTACCATAACACTAAATATATTTGTTAATATAAGTATTCGCATATTAATAAATAATAGTTTCATAATTCGAAATAATAATTTTACAGCTAAAATATGGACTTAGAATCCTTACAAGATTATCATGAGGTCTGTCTAGTTGCAACAGCTCGATTATCATGAAATCTAATCTCCCATATATAATAAAGAGAAAGTGTCTAGCAATAAATATATATATATATATATATATATATATATATATATATATATATATGTATGTATATATATATATATATATATATATATATATATATATATATATATATGTATGTATATTTCTTTCCGGTCAACTGCCAATGGCATGGCCAGACATATAACTCATGGTCCCTCGGGTACGTGGGGAAGGGTGTGTGTGTGTGTGTGTGTGTGTGTGTGTGTGTGTGTGTGTGTGTGTGTGTGTGCATATCTATCTAGATATTTAGCCTTCATTTTTCCCAGGTCGCGTGCACTAGTAATAAAAAAAGTAAAATGCCGAACATACAGAATACCCTGAAATCTATTTAGAAAATAAAATTGATTACCTGAAACCATTTCAATTACTTGGTTTGCTGGGGAAGAAAAAAGAATAAAAAAAAAGACGACGACTCGTTGGTCATGAATGTGAAATCACTGGATCAGATAGGCACTGGGACTGGGGTTGCCATTCAGTTCGTGTGAAACCAATACACACAGTTGTAATTTCTCTCATTTTTCCACCATACTACTTACCAATTTCAGGATTTCATCAACTCTCGCACGAGAAACTTATCAAAATCTAAAGATTGTCACAAATATTAGACATACAAAAGACAAATACATCCTCTACGCTACATTAAAAAAAAAAAAAAAAAAAAAAAAAAAAAAAAAAATCATACTTACAACCTTTACTTCTATATAATAAAACATATACCAACCCCACCCCTATTAGGATTGTGTTGGCCTATTGGTAACGTCCCTGTCTGATGATCGCCTGACTGGGGTTTGAGTCCTGCTTAAACTCTTTAGTTCCTTTAGCGTCTGCAACCTCACCATTCTTGTGAGCTAAGGATTTGGGTTCTGGGGGAGCCTATAGACCTGCAGAGTCATCAGTAGCCATTACCTGGCTTTCCCTGGTCTTAGCTTGGGTGGAGAGGGGCTTGGACGCTGATCATATGTATATATGGTCAGTCTCTAGGGGCATTGTCTTGCTTGCTAGAGCAATGTCACTGACCCTTGCCTCTGCCATTTATGAGCGGCTTTTAAAACTTTTAACCCATGTCAGTAATCTGAACTATAAATATCAACGTTGACCTGATGTGAACTCGTAAAAACATGTTTAAAAATTTTATTGAAATAAGATTATCACATTCTCTATTTCAGATGGATAAAATCAGTCCATTTAGGCTGACGTTTTAAGCATGTCACTTTGACGAAATAATATTAATCTGGGAACTTTGCCATCCAACGTCAGACAAACGCTGCAAAATTTTATCTAATGACGACCAATCGATTTAATAAGTATTTCATAAAATAACCATTCAATTCACACACGCAAACATACATACATACATATATATATATATATATATATATATATATATATATATATATATATATATATATACATACACATATATACATGTATGTATAAATCATCATCATATTATTTCCTAAGCCTATTGACGCAAAGGGCCTCGGTTAAATTTCGCCAGTCGTCTCTATCTTGGGATTTTAATTCAATACTTCTCCATTCATCATCTACTTCGCACACACATAATATATATAAATATATATATATATATATATATATATATATATATATATAATATATAATATATATGCATTATACATATATGTGTGTTTTATTTCCCCTTAACAGGGGATGACTCTAAATAAAAATAACACAGCAGTCACTGCCACAGTTATCCCTTTAACTGCTGAATCATAAATGAACTCCATGTACAATAAACTACACATAAATAATTACCCCTGATAACGACCGTGTTTGAGTGCATGTCCATTAACTCCTTCCTAATGGATACATGCAACCAAAGCAATTACAAATTGGTCTAGACATGCAACTTCATCGGCGTCAGACATCACAGAATACAACGTTTTCCTCTTCAAGCCAGAATTCTAGTTCAATTACTTTTCGTCTTGTTTATTTTGGTGTTGTTGCTGTTCTTAAAATATTCTATTTTTCTCTCGTTTCCTTTCCTCACTGGGCTATTTTTCCTTGATGGAGCCATTGTGATTATGGCATCCTGCTTTTCCAACTAGGGTTGTAGCTTAGCTAGTAATAATAATAATAATAATAATAATAATAATAATAATAATAACTGTCAATCCATGAGAGAGAGAATAGCAAACTTGATATGTACAGTTGAACACAAGAGACTCTGGTACATCTCGCTCCAAAGAAGGGCATCTTGTCACCACCTTACTTCGCGGCGAGTACCCAAACAGATAGTGTAGGTAGAGATGGCAGAGGTGGTAGGAGCAGATAAACACAGGAACTAGACGCACAGTAAGGGTGTGGCTGTGTGCACTTCTTCAAGGCAAAGTGCACCAGGAATTCCTTTGTACAACTGTACATGGAAATGAACTTAGTTGAGAACAACCCCCAACATAAAAAACATAAAGACTCAGACTTTCATTCTAAATTTTGCCTTTCTATTTCCCCGTTGTCCAAAATTATCTTCTCTTATTTCATTAATTAAAACTGTGGGTGATTTAAATGTTTAAAGGTCACTCATGAATGGCAGAAGCGGGGGACAGTGACAATACCTAGCAGGACATTGCCCTAGAGACTGATCATATATACATATGATCAACGCCCAAACCCACCCTCCACCCAAGCTACGACCAGGGAGGACCAGAAAATGGCTGCTGATGACTCAGCAGGTAGACCTATGGGCTCTCCCAAAACTCACAGCCGTAGCTCACAAGGATGGCTAGGTTGCAGACACTATAAGTAACTAGCAAGCTTGAGCGGATCTCGAACCCCATTCCAGTAGATAGCGAGGCTAGGATGTTTCCAATTGGCCAATACAACCCTAAATACTATAGTAGTCTTTCCATACAGACAACCCCCAACAATTAGATAATTGAGCGCTAGCAAGGGGATCCAGGTGAAAAGTGCATTGGTTTGCATTCGTTTTAAAAATAATCTTAGATCACAAAAATCAAAATCTAAAATGTTTTTATTTCAAAAAGAAATTTCAACTTCATCTAATCAACTGTTCTTGTTCAATACGTATGATATGTCAACACATTTATCGATACGTCATTTAAATGCGTATCAAGTTATGGCTCTGAAGTGTCTCCAAGGAAAAACGTGCATTCCATATAGATAAAGCGACGGTCTCTCTCTCTCTCTCTCTCTCTCTCTCTCTCTCTCTCTCTCTCTCTCTCTCAAACGCTTTAGTCTGAAGTCTCTCTCTCTCTCTCTCTCTCTCTCTCTCTCTCTCCTCTCTCTCTCTCTCTCTCTCAGCAAAGGCTTTAGTCTAAAGCATGGATTGTTAATACAACCACCATGCACACATAAGGCCATTCGAACAATGCTCGAGTTCTGGACGCACTTATTATTCTGGTGACAAAACCAGCTTGGAGCAGGAAGTCACACCTGGTATTGTCAACCATCAAGAATACTTACGCAATGCGTTACCAGCCCACAGCGAACTACCGGGTGGAAGCATGATAGGAGATTGTGCCAATCAAAATTCAATGAAGGTTAAATTGAAAGGATGCACGGATAAAATAAAATATATATGATTATATAATGATCATAATATTTTTTCTGACTACTTTTCCTAGAGCCATACGAGTTACTCCACTTCGGGATAGGAAATATGTTCAACCATAATGGCATATAACATAAATAAAAAAAGTCAGTTTCCAATTTGGCGTAGTTTCAGAACTACCTGGATTAGGCTAAAAGAATTATTCATTTTTCCAATTTATAATTTTAGGTTTCTTTCTAGATACACCTTTTGCTAAATATTTTTTCTTATGGTTATAAGAAAGATTCAAATACTGAAGCTCATAATTGCAATAAAAAATCTGATAACCAAGAAACGATAGTATTATTTTACTTTAACTTTAAGGGCTGTTTTCCTAGTCGTGTCACACACATAAAACATAACCTCCTTCCAACTTCGTTGGCTGTTCACAAACAAACAAACACACACAAACAAGGGGTAAAACATAACCTCCCTCTACCGTGATTAAAATTGTGACCAGGAAGCTGTTCACAAACAAACAAACACACACACACACACACACAAACAGGGGGTAAAACATAACCTCCATCCAACTTCGTTGGCGTAGGTAATAACCTATCCGCAACAATGCTTATCGTGGCAATAATATAGTTCTCAATCAAACAATCAATCAATCAATCAATCAATCACAATAACTGACGCAGTATTCCATTCTGTATCAATTGTTCCAGTAGCATTCTCTCGTGCGTCGTCTACCTACGTATTAACCAGCCCAGGACGCGCTGGCGATAATCGTTAAATTGGATGAAGTCGCGTAAGGCTTCAGATTCCTCGGGGTTGCAGTAGTGACGCCCATGAGAGAGTAAAGGAAGCTTTAGGTAGCTTTAGTGGATTGCAACAACGTACTCTTTGTTATGTGCACGGCAGGTTAACGTGTGCACTCAAGTGCCCAAGTAAATCTGTGGTCACGTCTCAGAAACACACACACACACATACAAACTTATAAAAGTTCATAAGTAACACTCAAGGAACTTTTTCCTTGGCTAAGAAATACAAATTTGGCCTTCTATATAAAGCTATACTTTAATTGATAAATACATTTGTCAACTGAAGACGGACTTTTACACACAAACTTATAATGTCCATAAGCAACACTCAAGGAATTTCTTCCTTGGCTAGGAAATACAAGTTTGGACATCTCTATGAAGGTATATTTTAATAGATAAATACATTTCTCAACTTGAGGGGGAGGTGCACCTCAAAATAAGTGCGTATTACTTATTTGGCTGAGTGTCTGTATTCACGTTCTGTTGTGATGCCACGAAGACACAATGTCATAAATAAGGTCAATTCTTCCCTTACCTGGTAAAATAATGTCAAATTCTGCCATTTTCTACTAAAATAAGGTCAATTCTGCCCTTACCTTCTAAAATAAGATCAAATTCTGCTCTTGCCTGCTAAAATAAGAACAAATTATGCCCTTGCCTGGTAATATTATGTAAATTCTGCCCTTACCTTCTAAAATAATGTCAAATTCTACCCTTGCCTGTTTTCTAAAATAAGGTGAATTCTGCCCTTGCCTCTAAAAATAAGGTAAAATTCTGCCCTAACCTGCTAGAATAAGGTAAAATTCTGCCCTTTCCTCCTAAAATAAGGTAAAATTTTGCCTTTGCATCTTAAAATGAGGTAAAATTCTACACGTACCTGCTAATATATGGTAAAATTCTGCACTCTCCTTTTTCTAATTCAACTTAAGCATTATTTCTATCCAATCAAGTGACAATAGCCTCCACACAGAAAATATTAGCACAGTTAGTTTGTTTTGGAATAAAGAATGCCTATCTAACGTTCAAAATTATATTTATAAAGAAGAAAATATGCCTCAACTAGAGGGGCATTAAGTAGAGTTCAGTCATACACACACATAATATATATATATATATATATATATATATATATATATATATATATATGTATATATATATATATATATATATATATATATATATATATATATATATATATATATATATACTCGACCTTAACATGCATTAATTGGCGTGGATTCTCATACACTCAAGTATGAACGAAGTTTGAAGTCTCTGTGACAACGATGTCCAAACTTATGGCTGATAACGTGAATTGGACATTTTGCTTGACCGTTACCTTGACCTTTGACCTTCCAAAATTTAATAATTTCCAGCTTATTACATAACAGTCAATCTCTGCAAGTTTCATTACTCTACGATGAAAATTGTGGCCAGGAAGCTGTTCACAAGCACACACACAAATTACAAACCCACTAACTGGGGTTCATACACTGAAATATGAACCAAGTTTGAAGTCTATGTGACAACGATGTCCAAACTTATGGCTCATTACGTGAATTGGATAATTTGCTTGACCGTGACCTTGACCTTCCAAAATTTAATCATTTCCAGTTTTGTACATAACAGTTAATCCCTGCAAGTTTCATTACTCTACGATAAAAATTGTGGCCAGGAAGCTGTTCACAAACACACACAAAAATTACAAACATACAAACAGGGGCGAAAACATCTAAATTTCCGTAATTACAAAAAAAAAAAAAAAAAAAAAAAAAAAAAAAATTGATGGCAGTTCTTTCATTAGTATATTGCAAATAAAAAACAATTGAAGTAATAAAACTATCAAATTCATATGATGATATCACATCCACCGTAAAATAAATTATGCAAATACTATTTAAAAAAGAAAGAAAAAAAAAACTCCCACTCCTCTTATCAATATCAATCTATAGTTATATTCTCCGATTGGATTGAATGCTTGAGAAAATCAAAATGGGGTCCAAGTAGTTATTTTTCAAAAGCATGTATCCCATAAACCTAACTAATAGTCTAACATTCTTGTTAATTGCCTAATTACCATAGCTATCCCTCTACACTTTATTTCATTTACAGTTTTCTTATATGGTTGGGTCAAAAGGATGTGACACACCCAATGCACAATAGGCTATGTATAGAGTCATTCAGGTCAAACACAAATAGAGGACCCTAATCAAAATATCGTGGCCTACCTACAAAATACATCATTGTCATCATCAGCCAACTAGTCTAATGCAGGACAAAGGCCTCGGACATATCTTCCACTTGCTTTTGTTTGTCTTTCCATGCCAATCTATACCCGAAAATTCTTTTAGCTTTTCAAATCTATCCTCTCTTCCTTCCCTTGCTTGTTTAAATAGTTCCCACCTAAGTCTTGCTATTTGAAGGAAAAATTCATCTTGACCAGCTGATCGAATCAAAGAAAACAAAATCTAAAAACCAAACGTTTTCTGTATTGGGTTGCCCTTTATTTCTCGTACCATCAGCATTCATTCGATATATTCCGGCATCAGGATACTTGACCCAAATCACTTAATGTATGGCATTATACCACATGTTTTGAAAATAGATGAACGAATCTATGGGGGATAGGATTATGGGGGAATGGGGGTGCTGAGTGTGGGGGGGGGGGGATATTCCTATATTTCTCTTACCATCAGCAATCATTTGATATATTCCGGCATCAGGATACTTGACCCAAATCACTTAATGTATGGCATTATACCACATGTTTTGAGAATAGATGAACGAATCTATGGGGGATAGGATTATGGGGGTGTGGGGGTGCTGAGCGTAGGGGGGGGGTATTCCTATATTTCTCTTACCATCAGCATTCATTCGATATATTCCGGCATCAGGATACTTGACCCAAATCACTTAATGTATGGCATCATACCACATGTTTTGAGAATAGATGAACGAAGCTATGGGGGATAGCATTATGGGGGTGTAGGGGCGGTGTGCGTGGGGGGGATATTCCTATATTTCTCTTACCATCAGCATTCATTTGATATATTCCGGCATCAGGATACTTGACCCGAATCACTTAATGTATGGCATTATACCACATGTTTTGAGAATAGATGAACGAAGCTATGGGGGATAGGATTATGGGGGAGTGGGGGGGGGGCCCTGAGCGTGGGGGGGGGGCCTAAAAGGCCCTCCCAACAGAAAACAATACAACGGTAAACCAACAGGCCATTATGGGAGGCCAACAGTGACCGGGTTGTTCGAGCCAACACAGCAGCACCAGCATCCGGTAGGAGGTATTCATTAATAGCGAATGAATGTGGAGCCTCTGGCCACCACCACCACCGCCTCCGCATCGCCATAAAAGACAAAAGGCCGGCTCTCCAGGAGAGGAGGAGGAGGTGGAGGAAACCCCCCACCCCCTTAAACCAACGGACCGGAAGAGCATGAGCACAAACAAACGAGTAATTCGAATGAGACAGCGCCGCATGGCTTTCGGTGCATCAATCGTATATTTACAGTATATATGATGAGTCGGCAAACCTCTGTGCCAAGATAACCGAGGGGGATTAATACAAACATAAATGGTTTATGATACGTGGGCAATACTAATCATCTTGGGCAATACCAAAAAACAAATACAAGACGAGAATATTTGCTAAGAAATTGTCTTCACGTATGACCCCAAAAATTGCCTAACACTACACAAAATAGCAATAAAAAGTCTTGCTCCAGGTTTCCGTGTGCAAATTCGAACAGATGGCAAGATATTCTCTCTCTCTCTCTCTCTCTCTCTCTCTCTCTCTCTCTCTCTCTCTCTCTCTCTCTCTCTCTCTCTCTCTCTCTCTCTCTCAGATGCACATGTGGGCAAATACCGGCGAGCACATAGTTGGGAATAAGGGCACTCGGGGCAGCAAAGCCCGCCACAGAAATGTCGTGCCCAATAAAACAAAACTCTCCATTAATAAGCCAAGAGACATTAGAATTTCTATGAGGTTAGCATGAGGTAGATACACATCTAGAATAAAGGAAATAAATAAACCCCAGTCCCGCTACAGTCTTGGGTAGTGTCATAGCCTCTGTACCATGGTAATACACTGTCTTGGGATAGAGTTCTCTTGCTTGAGGGTACACTCGGGCACAATATTCTATCATTTCTTTTCCTCTTGTTTTGTTAAAGGTTTTATAGTTTATATAGGAGATATTCATTTAAATGTTACTGTTCTTTAAATATTCTAATTTTCCTTGTTTCCTTTACTCACTGGGCTATTTTCCCTGTTGGAGCCCTTGGGCTTATAACATCCTGCTTTTCCAACTAAGGTTGTAGCTTAGCAAGTAATAATAATATTAAGTACTGAAAGGGAGTCAGGAATA
Source organism: Palaemon carinicauda (assembly GCF_036898095.1). Lineage (NCBI taxonomy): Eukaryota > Metazoa > Arthropoda > Malacostraca > Decapoda > Palaemonidae > Palaemon > Palaemon carinicauda. The sequence continues at coordinate 54,031,276 of NC_090728.1, read as the reverse complement.
ATGGAGCAGGAGAGTCTTCAGTCAGATGGAAATGGTAGGTTTCATTGTAATGTTTTTGTTATCTTTTTTTTTTATTTAACCATTTTTCTGTCTTTCCATCTTTTATTCAACTATTATCGGTCTCTTACAGAGCTTTTGTTAATCTAAAACAGTGAATACGTAAATTATTTACTTTAATATTGTTACTGTTCTTACAATATTTCATTTTAATTGTTAACTAATTTTCTCGTAGTTTCTTTATTTCCTTTCCTCACTGGACTATTTTCCTTGTTGGAGCCCCCGGGCTTATAGCATTCTGCTTCTCCAACTAGGGTTGTAGTTTAGCAAGTAATAATAATAATAATAATAATAATAATAAATAAAATACCAAGTATACTATAGACAAAACTGATAAAATAAACAATTTCTAAGTTTTCTACATCTCATAAAAAAAAAAAAAAAAAAAAAAAAAAAAACCACGGTAGAAGCCATTAAAATTCTCATACAAATTTCAATTAAGTCAAATCTAAAATAAAAAAAAAAAGTCCAACAAATGTAACGTAATCTATTTACCTTCATGTTACGAACACACACACACACACACACACGTTCTGGATATTATAACACCTTCCCACCATCAATTCAGATGCTAGTATCAAAACCGCTCTCTTAATTTACAATAAATAAATGGTGTCAAAAGTAGCTTCGCCACCAATCTCAGAGAGAGAGAGAGAGAGAGAGAGAGAGAGAGAGAGAGAGAGAGAGAGAGAGAGAGAGAGAGAGTCAGTCACTCATTTAATTAAAATCACCTTCACAGTCGACCACGGATTCATTTCCGTGAGCTAATGGAGTGTGATTTAATTAAAAATTATGACAGCGTCATATCATTTACACGAACACTTGCCCACTATTAAGAAGAAGAAGAAGAAGAAGAAGAAGAAGAAGAAGAGAAGGAGGAGGAGGAGGAGGAGGAGGAGGAGGAAATCAAGGTTGAAATGTCTGGCATCATTACAGAGAAGGTCTTCAGTCAAAAATACCTTTTAAAGGGATATTCTGGAAGACTAAGATTTCCTAAAGTGGCGGGTGGCTCCAGATTTAAAGAAAAAGGAGTAACTAACAAATTCATACCTTAGTAGGTAATTCAAGGATGAACATATTCCACAATTTGCATTAAAACGTCCACAACATTAGCATTCACATACTACTTTACAGAAGATTTCATCAGCACTACGTTGAGCCCCTACACAAAAAGCAACATTCACCTTTATCTCGTGGGGAGTCTAACATTGGATGATATTAAATCACTTTCTTTTCAATATCTAATCCAAACCATATACCTAATAGTTTCTTTAAATTAAGTCTACTTTCTTCCCATATCTCTTGCACTTCATAAACACTGGACTTTCTAAGTATTCTTTATCTTTCGTTTTTTCCACATAGCCACACCATCATTTCACACAATATTTCACCTATCTTTTAAAATATTCTTCATTTTACTATCATATTTCTTAAAATTCTACCAATTGATTTCAATTCTACCCACACGTTCCTAGGTATACTGCCCATTCCCAAGGGGCAAGCCCCAAACCTTATTTCTGTAAGCTGAAGTCTCTCAAGACATTAGTTTAGCGTTTTATTTGTTGAATATAGAACCAAATTATGCAATTACAAAAATTATACAAGAGTACTGTCTCTAAAATGCTGCGCCTTTGTAACAACCGAGATCCCCTGAACTTGTGAACAGTGATAGGTCCTTTTGGAAAGTGACTAAGATTATATGTCATATTATTATTCTATGACCAGTGTGCAAATCATTGTTTTATGACAAATGTGCAAATAATTCTTCTATGACCGGTGTACAAATCATTGTTTTATGACAAATGTGCAAATAATTCTTCTATGACCGGTGTACAAATCATTGTTTTATGACAAATGTGCAAATAATTCTTCTATGGCCGGTGTACAAATCATTGTTTTATGATAAATGTGCAAATAATTCTTCTATGACCGGTGTACAAATCATTGTTTTATGACAAGTGTGCAAATAATTCTTCTATGACCGGTGTACAAATCATTGTTTTATGACAAGTGTGCAAATAATTTTTTCTATGACCTGTATACAAATTATTGTTTTATGATAAATGTGCAAATAATTCTTCTATGACCGGTGTACAAATCATTGTTTTATGATAAATGTGCAAATAATTCTTCTATGACCGGTGTACAAATTATTACTTCTGTATATACGAGGGGAGTTGCAGTGACAAATGGAGCTTTGGAGCTTTCATTTCCCAATCATGATCCAAATACTTTGTCAAATTCGAAAATTTTTCAAGATGAAAGGCCCAAAAGAAATCAGAATTCCTACTAGTCACACTTAATATAATAAATTTCTTATATCATTAAATGGAAATCCCCTGGACCACATACACTGCAACTTGTAAATTATGTGCTTGAGCTGCATCACTATGGTGACACGATACCTTGAATTGTGTGTCCCACTATCATGATTCCATAACATTTCATTAAAGATCCCTTGAAAATTAACTTTTGACTATAAATTTCTTTTGGAGAACGAACATATAACAATAGCAGCTTATAAACTTCTTAAAACCAATGGAATAGAATCCTTTTTATCTTTGTGGTAAGCTTACACTTCATTAATGTAAGAATATATATATACATATACATATATATATGTATATGTGTATACATATACATATATGTATATGTGTATATATATACACATATATACATATACACACATACATACATATACCAAGGCACTTCCCCCAATTTTGGGGGGTAGCCGACATCAACAATGAAACAAAACAAAAAAGGGGACCTCTACTCTCTACGTTCCTCCAGCCTAACAAGGGACTCAACCGAGTTCAGGTGGTACTGCTAGTAAGAATATGATTATTTATTCCATCGAATTTGACGTAAACGATGCTGTGTATTATTTCCAAAAAAATGCCAGGAAATTACACCTTAAGAAAAGGGGGGTCAGAACTGTTTATTTTGACTCGTCCTCGTTACCCGATACCATAATAAACAAACAAATGGAAACTTGAACTTCTTCGACACATGTCTGCCAATTCACCGTCGAGCGCAGGCGGCTTAATACAATCTGTTGTGGGTTGCTGTGGCCTGATTGGTAACGTCTCTGCCTGGTGTTTGCCAGTCGGGGGTTCGAGTCCCGCTCAGTCTCGTTAGTGCCATTGGTGTCTGCAACCTTACCATCCTTGTGAGCTAAGGTTGGGGGGTTTGGGGGAGCCTATAGGTCTATCTGATGAGTCATCAGCAGCCATTTGCCTGGCCCTCCCTGGTCCTAGCTTGGGTGGAGAGGGGGCTTGGGTGCTGATCATATAAAATATGGTCAGTCTCTAGGGCATTGTCCTGCTTGCTAGGGCAATGTCACTGTCCCTTGCCTCTGCCATTCGTGAGCGACCTTTAAACCTTTGGAATATCGTACACCAAATTTAGGCCTTACAGTGTAGCACTTTACCACAGCAAAAATAGATATCCGAAAACACTGAGACATCCATTTTCCAATTATGTTCTTTGTATTTTCCATTGTGTCAATTTTTCAATGTTCAGTTTTTTTAGGTAAACAGTTTTTTACAATCATATAGCTAATATAAGAAGTAGGAAAACAGGAATATTTATGCATTGATATCCGAAAACATTGAGACATCCATTTTCCAATTATCTTCTCTTTGTATTTTCCATTGTGTCAGTTTTTTAATGTACAGTTTTTTTGGGTAAAGTTTTTTACAATCATATAACTAATATAAGAAGTAGGAAAAAGGAATTTTTATGCATTGATTTTTCATGAAATTCACTGACACCATTTTCGGAAGTCAAAATGGATATTGTTCCCCGGACACACGGCCCGTGCTTCTATTGTAATGTAAATTTCAAGGTTGTATCTACGAAGCCATGAACATTATCCGGAAATAATATTAACGTTCCCCAATGCATAAAGAGTTCTATAATATTAGTATATATTTTTTTAATAAAAATCTAATAGAAACATTAACAATTAACATAGATGAAAGCACTCTACCTATCTCCCAGTAATATGCAAAACAAAAGACTGCGGCTAATGGTTTATAATTAGCTTTGCTTTGAAAATCTGATAGAATTGTGAACTCGAAACGTCAGTCAGAGATCCACATAAAAATTAAATTAATTTTCCCTTGAAATAAAAGGTACTAATTTGACTTATGCATGAGCTCGTCTAAACCCAGTTTTATACCGACAACCCATTAAGAACAAAGGCGAGCACAGAAATAAAACTTCATAGAGAGAGAGAGAGAGAGAGAGAGAGAGAGAGAGAGAGAGAGAGAGAGAGAGAGAGAGAGAGAGAGAGAGAGAGAGAGAGAGCAGGCCGGACGTATCATCAGGGGAATTGTGAAAAGTTGAGTGACACGCATCATATACCGCGCAATAAAGGGACTTATAACGAAAAAGGAGTTTTCTTGCAAGACTTGTGAAAGGGAATGAAAAAAATGGATAATGTACATTTATAAGGCATGAATAATTTTTAAGTCATGAATGAAAAAGTTGCATCTTATTAAACTTATTGTTCTGAAATGCTATATCTTAAGCTTAATTTTCTAGGATAAAAATAAATGTCTTCAGATATATATTTTCATGTACAGTCAGACACAGGAATTCTTGGTACACCTCGCTCTGAAGTACACCCAACCACACCGTTACAGCTCGGCGAGTTCCTGTCTTTAGCCCCACCCATCCCATCTCCCCTCTCTCCTTACACTATCTGTTTGGTTATTCGCTGCGAATTAAGGGAATGACAGGGTGCACTTAAAGGTTTAAATGCCACTCAGGAATGGCAGAAGCAAAGGACAATAACATTACCATAGCAAGCAGGACAATGCCCTATATACATATGATCAGCGTCCAAGGCCCCCCCCCCCCTCCAGCCAAGGTAGGACCAGGGAGGGCCAGGCAATGGCTGTTTACAATGAACTATTCCAATATAATGAAACAGGTTTACAGACAGTAAAACTTAGCCCAATCATACATGGATGTACTGTACAGATAAAACTAGAGAGGCACTCAGTAGAGCGCAGACCTCCGCGCGGCATATTATTTCTCGACCTTATACTTGACCGTGACCTTGACCTTCCAAAATTTAATAATTTCCAGCCTTTTACATAACAGTTAATTCCCGCAAGTTTCATTACTCTACGATTAAATTTGTGGCCAGGAAGCTCTTCACAAACACACACACAAACAGGGGGTGAAACATAACCTTCCAACTTCGTTGGCGGAGGTAAAATGTCTTCATCTCAAAAACAACAAACAAAGAACCGTGACCTTAACCTTCCAAAATTTAATAATTTCCAGCCTTTTAGATAACAGTTAATTCCCGCAAGTTTCATCACTCTACGATTAACTTTGTGGCCAGGAAGCTCTTCACAAAAACACACACAAACAGGGGGTGAAACATAACCTTCCAACTTCGTTGGCGGAGGTAAAATGTCTTCATCTCAAAAACAACAAACAAAGAACCGTGACCTTAACCTTCCAAAATTTAATAATTTCCAGCCTTTTAGATAACAGTTAATTCCCGCAAGTTTCATCACTCTACGATTAACTTTGTGGCCAGGAAGCTCTTCACAAAAACACACACAAACAGGGGGTGAAACATAACCTTCCAACTTCGTTGGCGGAGGTAAAATGTCTTCATCTCAAAAACAACAAACAAAGAACCGTGACCTTAACCTTCCAAAATTTAATAATTTCCAGCCTTTTAGATAACAGTTAATTCCCGCAAGTTTCATCACTCTACGATTAACTTTGTGGCCAGGAAGCTCTTCACAAAAACACACACAAACAGGGGGTGAAACATAACCTTCCAACTTCGTTGGCGGAGGTAAAATGTCTTCATCTCAAAAACAACAAACAAAGAACCGTGACCTTAACCTTCCAAAATTTAATAATTTCCAGCCTTTTAGATAACAGTTAATTCCCGCAAGTTTCATCACTCTACGATTAACTTTGTGGCCAGGAAGCTCTTCACAAAAACACACACAAACAGGGGGTGAAACATAACCTTCCAACTTCGTTGGCGGAGGTAAAATGTCTTCATCTCAAAAACAACAAACAAAGAACCGTGACCTTAACCTTCCAAAATTTAATAATTTCCAGCCTTTTAGATAACAGTTAATTCCCGCAAGTTTCATCACTCTACGATTAACTTTGTGGCCAGGAAGCTCTTCACAAAAACACACACAAACAGGGGGTGAAACATAACCTTCCAACTTCGTTGGCGGAGGTAAAATGTCTTCATCTCAAAAACAACAAACAAAGAACCGTGACCTTAACCTTCCAAAATTTAATAATTTCCAGCCTTTTAGATAACAGTTAATTCCCGCAAGTTTCATCACTCTACGATTAACTTTGTGGCCAGGAAGCTCTTCACAAAAACACACACAAACAGGGGGTGAAACATAACCTTCCAA
>NC_090728.1:54017303-54019803 GCF_036898095.1 Palaemon carinicauda | reverse complement strand
AAATTTACCATAGGTACATTTTACAAACTATAATAATCAACCTCTTACAAGGCACTACAATGAATACATCATACCTAATATTAGTAAAATCTTTATAATTTTACCAAACAAAACTACATATCTATCAAGTATTATACCTTATAAGTTTTCCAAATAATCTGTACTATGGTCAATTCTTTTTAGTGAGGCAGATTTGCACAGACTCGCAGGGGTGCCCTTTTAGCTCGGAAAAGTTTCATGATCGCTGATTGGTTGGACAAGATGACTCTAACCAATCAGCGATCAGGAAACGTTTCCGAGCTAAAAGAGCACCGTTGCGAGTCAGTGCAAATGCGCCTCATTAAAAAAATTGAGTATAGTTAGGGAAGTTATAACAGTACGTTATCCAAATAACCTATACTAGTAAGGAAAAACTATAACAATATATAAAATCTACCAAAGAAAACCAACTTCTAAAATGCTTTACAATATAAAAACTTGTACAAAAGTATTAAATTAAATAGATTATAACAATAAATAAAACTATTTTAGATACATTTACCTAGAATAAATAAATTATTTTAGATAGATTCTACCTATATAAATATATTTTAGATAGATTTTACCAAGATTAAATAAATCTATTATAGATGGATTTTATCTACAATAAATAAATATTTTAGATAGATTCTACCTAGAGTAAATAAATCATTCTAGACAGATTTTACCTACAATAAATAAATCTATTTTAGATAGATTCTACCTGATTTTACCTACAATAAATAAATCTATTTTAGATATATTTTACCTACAATAAATAAATCTATTTTAGATAGATTTTACCTAGACTAAATAAATCATTTTAGATAGAATTTACCTACAATAAATAAATCTATTTTAGATAGACTTTACCTACAGTAAATAAATCTATTTTAGATATATTTTAACTACAATAAATAAATCTATTTTAGAAATAGAAAAATCAAACTAGCACAAGACTTCAGGACATTCCAGTTACTGACCTATGGGACTGGTGCAACACAGCGTTAAGTGGCACACTTTATCACCTGGAATCAAGCAAGCGACCCATTTAACTGGTATGGGAAACAAAACGTGCAAAAGCAGAATACAATATATAAAATATAAAAAATAAATAATCACATAAAAGAGAAAATACTAGAATGCCATAAATAAAAGATTGATAAAATAGTAAAGCAACATAGGTTACATAAAAGACAAACAAAAAAAAATAATCACACGTAAAAGACAAAATACTAGAATGCCATAAATAAAAGATTAATAAAATAGTAAAGCAACATAGGTTACATAAAAGACAAACAAAAAAAAAATAATCACACGTAAAAGAGAAAATACTAGAATGCCATAAATAAAAGATTGATAAAATAGTAAAGCAACATAGGTTACATAAAAGACAAACAAAAAAGTAAAGCATCTTAGGCCTATAGAAATTATGAAATAGTAAATCATGCATATAAGATAAATCTAATAGTAATGCATATTTCATAAAAATTAATAAAATATTAATAAAATAATAAAGCTACATACACAAATGAAAAAAGGTAAAGCATTTTAGGCCTATAGAAATTATGAAATAGTAAATCATGCATATAAGATAAATCTAATAGTAATGCATATTTCATAAAAATAAATAAAATATTAATAAAATAATAAAGCTACATACACAAATGAAAAAAAAGGTAAATAATCATAAATAAATTAGGAAATAGTAATCCATCATGCATATAAGATAAATCTAATAGTAATGCTTCATAAAAACAAATAAAATATGAACGAACATACATTAAAGATATACAGGAATAGTAAAGCACCGTAAATAAAAGATAGATCAAATCCTAAAGCATCATGCATAAAAATTAATCAAATATTAAAGCACCATGCATATCATAAGGATAAATAAAATTTTAAAAGCACAATACAACATTAAATTCATACACACAAATAAATTTCCACAAAAAACAAATAATTAAAAATCAAAACAACGTTTAAAAATAAAATCAAACATACTACAATTGTTAAAACATTCAACACATTAAAGGTATAGGCTACACTAGGTAAAGTAATTAAAATTCATAAAACATTCCTCGTAAACATGCATTTTGATATATACACATGTATATATATATATATATATATATATATATATATATATATATATATATATATATATATATACATACATGTATATATATATATATATATATATATATATATATATACATGTATATATATATATATATATATTATATATATATATATATATATACATACATGTATATATATATATATATAATAATGATATTATTATTAACCAGAGGGGTACTCAGTAGAGCGCAGACCTCCACTGCGGCAGCTTACTTCTCGACCTTTGACCTTAACATGTATTAATTGGCGTGGATTTTAATACACTCAAATATGAACCAAGTTTGAAGTCTCTGTGACAACGATGTCCAAACTTATGACTGATTACGTGAACTGGATA
>NC_090728.1:53992303-54012303 GCF_036898095.1 Palaemon carinicauda | reverse complement strand
CCTACAAATGAATTGACATTTCTGTGACTTTTGTCCTGCAATGGACTAGAAACGGCTGCATTTATTGTTGTTGTTGTGTTATATATACGTATGTACATATACGTATGTACATATACATTTCTTTACATGTAAACATATATAACACCTATATATCAAGCCTCAAAAGAAAAAAAAACAACTTGGAGTTAGTATTTTCGTATATTGACATCGTTGGACTCACAATGAAAATAAAAAGCTACATCGTATTCATACAGGAAATGGGATCCCCACGAGGTCAATTTCTTGCAGGCCCCACAAGTCGAATTAAAGGAAATACAATAAAAGATAAATGGAAAATGGACCATGGCTTGAACTTAGCTCTTAACCTTTGGTCCAGGTACGAGTAATTATCGCGGATTCTAAAATATTTCTTTGGGTGAAATTACTAATATGAATAACCGTGTGAGGTCGATCTGATGATCTAGGTTGTTTGTGTAACATTTTGATACAGAAGTCTTATGATATTTGGATTTTATAGATATGATCTAAGATGTCCGAATGCTATATATTTCTTTATTGACCATTTCGAATGCAGTTTTTAACAATTTCGAATGCAGTTTTAGATTTTACAGATAAGACTTAAGATGTTTGACAGACATAGAATAAATCAAACTCTGAACTAAATTTAGCACTGAATGCTATATATTTCTTTATTGACCATTTCGAATGCAATTTTTAACAATTTCGAATGCAGTTTTTAGCAAACATTTTCAATTTGCATTTATATCTATATGTTAGATTTTTTTGAAAGGGGATGGTATTTTCCTAATAATCCTGAAATCAAATTATTCATAGATTCCTTTATGTTCTTACTGGACATTTAAAAAAAAAAAAGGTTTATTGGCTTTAATCATAAAATTTTCGAAAATATTATGAGAGCCAAGAATGACCATTGCTTCTATGGTAAACTTATCTTTTTAAACGAAACACACATGTATATGTATATATATATATATATATATATATATATATATATATATATATACATATAAATATATATATATATATATATATATATATATATATATATATATATATATATATATATATATATATATAGTTAGTTAGTTAAGATAGACATTCACTGGCCCCAGTGAATTCAAATAATTTGTGAAGGCACTTCCACTGAAATTACATTTCTCCATTTCCCTAACCTCTGAAATATTAGCGATATATTGAACTCCAATGGAAACCTTGTAGATCAGAGAGAGAGAGAGAGAGAGAGAGAGAGAGAGAGAGAGAGAGAGAGAGAGAGAGAGAGAGAGAGAGAGATATGGAATAAAAATTTTAAAAATGTATCACTCATTTATAAGAGAAATGAAAGCAACAGAATCATAGAGAGAGAGAGAGAGAGAGAGAGAGAGAGAGAGAGAGAGAGAGAGAGAGAGAGAGAGAGAGAGAGAGAGAGAGAGAGAGAGAGAGATAGATGGAATAAAAATTTTAAAAATTTATCACTTTTATAAGAGAAATGAAAGCAACAGAATGAGAGAGAGAGAGAGAGAGAGAGAGAGAGAGAGAGAGAGAGAGAGAGAGAGAGAGAGAGAGAGAGAGAGAGAGAGAGAGAGAGAGAACCATATGTTATACACGATGCTCACAACGAGGACCGACAAAAATAAACCAGAGATATGATGCATAACGGTGGACAAGGAACACTTCATATTTCGGAGCAATTTTCCCTGATAGGAAACATATTTTGAGGCAATTCATCGTCATAATGACAGATTCCTAGCCAATAACAAACCGTTATTTGCGACACGTGTTGGATGAACAGGACATCATCGCTTTCACGTTCACGATAAAATTCGACGTTAAATTATGCTAGAGCGATAAGAAAAACGTATTCAATCAATGGTGTGGAATTTCTCAAAATTACTACATTTCCTATAGAATGACTAGAGTACATGATCCGTCAAAAATGAGAGATAAATATCTGGATAGATATAGGCACACACACACACATGCAACCCCCTCCAACCTGGGTATGATTACTCCCTCTTCCCCTATCCGAGGCATGGGGATACCTGAGCATGAACGATATATATATATATATATATATATATATATATATATATATATATATATATATATATGTTTATATATATATATATATATATATATATATATAGAGAGAGAGAGAGAGAGAGAGAGAGAGAGAGAGAGAGAGAGAGAGAGAGAGAGAGACTATCTTTCCATTATATAGGGGAGATTCTTTAGTCCCAATGCTAAAAAAGGATTTTCCTCGAATAGCCTACATATAATAAAAAAAAATTTGATATTAAAATAATAAAAATCAATAAAATTTATAAAAAAATATATGCTATACTCCATTTGTCTATGACATTCGATCTCTTAACTTTAAACGCTGTGATTTTTAAAGGACTCAAATTAAATCCTTTGATACGACCATGAGCCAACAAACAAGGGACTACTGTAGTCGGGGACTAATCAAATGCTTCTAAAATATATACTTAAAATCTTGATCAATCAGCAATTAATTAATTGGGTTATGAAGTGTACCATAAGGTCTGGTCATGGGACCTCGGGTACCATTCAGCATCCATGTGCAAGGGGGAACCTCGCAGTTGTACTAAGTGTAAGAGAGGCTGAACAGCAAATGAAGGAATAGAAGCGGGAACGTTAATAGGAGAAAGCTAAAAAACGAGGATGGAAGGATGCTGCAAAGAGTGCACTGCGCGAGGTGCACTGGCGGCAATATCTCCTACGGAGTATTAAAAAAAAAAAAAAAAAAAAAAAAAAAAAAAAAAAGACCCTCATGGCCACTTCATACGTAGACTTAGCTATACATTCACAATTAAGCCAATAGAATAATTTCTGTATCAACTTATCTAATGACAAAGACACGAAGCTTATTAAGTCAAGAGACATAAGAGATAATACTGATAAGCCATATCTTATCAGATCATACGCTACCGAAGCGTCATGCATATACATTTCTAATAAGACACATCTAGAAACTCAATAGGCGTATTCTAATTCTTAAATCTACATGTCTATAACACTCGGAAAATAAACTTACAATTTCTACTTGAGCGATTTGGGCTAACTGCCCAAAAGAAATTTTATCTAAGTATCTCTTCCACTACCTGTAATCATCTTGCGATTTGGGATAACTTCCAAACAATTTTTATCCATCTTTTCAACTGACGGTAATTTTCTTCTTAAGTGATTTTTTAATCGGTGTAACTTAATTTTCAAATCTACATGATTATAACCCTCGGAAAATAAACATACTATTTCTTCCTGAAGGATTTAGGATAACTATCAAAGGACTTTCATCTAAGTATCTTTTCAACTACCAGTAATTTTCTTTCAACCGGATTTTTCAATCTGTATAACCTAATTTTCAGATCTACAGGATTTTAACACTCCGAAAATAAGGACTTGCAATTTCTTCTTGAGCGATTTGCACCCTCTGTCACAAAGGACTTCTTATCTAAGTATCTTTGCAACTAGTCTTATCTTTAAGTGATTCCACAATTTCTTATTGAGACAATTGGACTAACTGTAGTAAAGGACTTCTTATCTAAGTATCTTTTCAACTAGTTTTATCTTTAAGGGATTCCAGATCACTTGTCCGACGCAGTACACAAGTGTTCTAATGAACTCTTATCGGTAAGATTTTCTTTAGATTTCAGAAAGTCATCATACACAGAAAAAAACCGTAATTTTAATAGGAAATTCTACGTAAAAATATACTGTTCTCAACCGTATTTCAGTAAAATACAGACAACAGTAATTTTACCTTACTTTCTTATTACTTTATACGGGTTGATTACCGTAATATCACTTTTACGTCAATATAGCCATTTTTAAAACGGTAAAAATCCTGGAATAAATGTTGCTAGACTTTTGCTGTTTTTTTAATGCAAATTTTTAACAGTATACTCTATCCTCCAACACTACCTGTGTATCATGATTTATTACGCTTCAGTCTTGATTAAACTAATATCCCCACTTGAAGATAAGCAGAATTCTATGATCCATTTGTTAACGACCAAGGCGTGCATTATTAAGTGGCATTTACATTCAACCACCAGCATTCGCATTAAATGCTGAGCAGACTTTTAGCCATTATAATCTCACCGGTAAGTGGAGATAAGATACGATAGGAATGGACATATACCACTTTTAATTACTTACGGTAGCTACAAAGGGTCTTTATCAGATCAAGCCAAATCTAACTTACATTGTTCCTTTCCTTTCATAATCTTTTATAAATGCTTTCGGTGCTTATGTAATAACCGACAAAATCTCTCCATCACTAGGACCACAATTTGCATTTTTTTTCCTGACAATTAACCAAAAATATCATTATAACTATTTCATTCTCAGACATGATTACATAACAATGAATAATGTTGGAATTACAAGATGATCCCCTGAGAAATGTATAAACCTTATTGAAGACTAATGTATAATAATGATAACGATCACAAAATATAAATTATGAGGTGACTAATATTGAAAACACTGGCTAATTAAAAAAAATTATATATATACTGTATATATATATATATATATATATATATATATATATACATATATATATATATATATATATATTTTTTTTAAGCCTACAGTATAATTATGACAAAAATCACAAACAAAATATAAATATAAATTTTGAGGTGACTAACATTGAGAACATTGGCTAATTAAAAAAAAAAAAAATCCAATAAACTTAAATTTTGAACCATTCAGACAAAACTGAATTTGGAACTTTCCAAACAACTACACAAAACATGTTCTCAGTATAATCAAAATAGCGGTAACGTAGAAGCCCGGTTGAGGATACAGAAATCATTGTCAAAATCGTTAAAAAAAATCCAAAAACAAACTAAAATTAGTTGAAAGCATAATAAGGAATTCCTTCTTGGTTACCAAAACTAACAACACTGAAAATATCGTGTCATCTTTAACCACAAAGCAAGACAACGGCCGCCTCCTGGAAAGTTTGTTATATTAAATAGTCTTGGGGAAAACATAACTGAGAAAAAAAGGCCACAGGTTGGCACAGTTTAGGCGAAGAGAAAAGCCACTTAACCTAATTCTACAAAACACACACATGTATGTATATATATATATATATATATATATATATATATATATACATATATATATATACTGTATTTATCTATCTATCTATCTATATATATATATATATATATATATATATATATATACATACATATATATATATATATATATATATATATATATATATATATATATATATATACATACATATATATATACATATATATATATATATATATATATATATATATATATATATAAATATTTATACATACATCTATCTATCTATATATATAATATATACATATATATACATATATATATGTATGTATATATATATATATATATATATATATATATATATATATATATATATATATATATATATATATATATATATATATATATATATATATATATATATATATATAAACACAATGCTGAGTTCAAACCAAAACTATACTCAAATCCACCTAGTTATAATAAAGTGGGGCTATGAGAAACTTTATAAAAATTGAAAAATCCATAGTGTACAAATTGTGTATACATATAAGGTACATAATATATAGCTATATGTTGTGCACATATGCTATAATGCAATATATTATAAAAACATGGTATCTAATTAAATGTAATGTGTATCCAATCACTTCTCATTGATGGTCTACAGATAATGACACCCACTTTAGATATGCCATCATCAAAATCGAGGACAGCCTCTCCACCTTAAGACAATGTTGGGTTAAGCTACAAGGTAAACAGTCTGTCCAGAATGAAGGGGGCCTTAGTTTGAGCTTTGGAACAATAAAATGAACCTAAGGAGGTAATTTGCTGTCTCGAGTCTCTTATACTAAAGTATTTTTTGACAGTACAGTATTGCTCACAGAAAACTGAATACTGTATACAGTACAGTATTGATAAAAGAAAACTGAATACTGTATACACTACAGTTTTGATAACAGTAAACTGAATACTGTATCCAGTACAGTATTGGTGACAGAAAACTGAATACTGTATAGAGTACAATATTGATCACAGAAAACTGAATACTGTATAGAGTACAGTATTGATTACAGAAAACTAAATACTGTATACAGTACAGTATTGACCATAGAGAAGTGAATACTGTATACAGTACAGCATTGATCACAGAAAACTGAATACTGTATAGTACAGTAATGACGACAGAAAACTGAATACTGTATAAAGTACTGTACAGTATTGATCACAGAAAACTGAAAACTGTATAAAGTTAATAAATGAAGGCCAGAAATGAAGATACAATATATACCAAATACACACATAACCATATAACAGCAATTGATAGGAGAGCGTATCTCCAAGTCACACCATGTCCCTGGCTGTAAACAGACCATATATGAAGCTTGACTGCCTCAGTCAGAATAATGACCAAGATGCTTTCTTGGAGGCATATTGCCAAATATCCAGTTTAATCAATATCATCAGCATTGTTTAGATAACGAGGCTGAAAATTGTACTTTATTTCTCAAAAAAAAAAAATTGTTTTTTCATTAAGGGAGCAATTTGAATACCATACATATGAAGAAAAATTATAAATATAATCCTGCACAGCATACAATTAATACAATTAATAAATTAATGCTCCACATTACATATAAAAGCAATGGAACACTAAAACAAAAGATTCAAAGTATCAGAAGGCTTTGATACAAAAATAAAAATAACTTAAAAACATGCTTAACATGGCTTCCAAAACAGAATTAAAAAAACAAACACGGTTCTGAGCCATATCATTTATGCCTCTTGACTTTGGAAGCCTAGAGCTAGAAGAATTAAGAACAAATTATCTAAACATAATCTTGGGTCATTCTGAATAACAACAAAGCCTGGTGTATGGTAAATACAGTACTGTACATGTATTACTGTGAGAAAGTAAGAAGAGAGAGAAAAAAAAAAGTAAAATCCACTCCTTCAGGAAAAACTGTTTAAAATAATATGCAATTAGGACTGCAATTCTTTACAGTACTGTACTGTATTTAATAACAATTGTTTGTTTAAATTTGCAACAGAAATAAAAACAGAAGTACCCCAATTGAATTATCAAAATCCAGCCATCTCTACTTCACCAAACTGTACTGGAACTGCTGATCATTATTCATACAGGTTGTCACCCCGGTTACGAACAATCATTAAGAGATACATGGTAACCTAACCTAATATAGTCTCACTGAGATAACGCATTGTACCATACAAAGTGGTCTAAACTTTATAGTACCCTCAAAACTTATATATCCTCCCTTAAGAAACAAGCACTAGCCTATATGCCTTAAGAAAATTTTAAATCTATGTAACCATATCATTTAGTAAACATCTGCCAACAGAAATGAAAATACTTGTACGTTTCAGCAATAAAGCTGTTAAGCAACAGACATACAGTACAGTAGATACCATAAGGATTTTGGCTATGCTCCAGTATTACCATTACTCTTGATGAAGGAGAAATCTTCAAGCTCAAGTTAAGGGTAGCCTTATCAAAAGGCTAAATATTGAAACAACTTTGACCCATTGTATGAAGATTTTAGACCAATATAAATCTAAATGCCAAGACAATTCAGCTGATTCTAGGCATTGAACTACAGTACTGTACTATGGCTTGTGAGTTTAATTTACTCGGAGCGAGCTCGCAAACTAAAATGCTTGTACTGTATCCTAAAACAATCTTCCCATATGAAATAAAAGAAATCCCTTTGGGCTTATAGCATCTTGTTTTTCCAACTAGCGTTGTAGCTTGGCTAGTAATAATAATAATAATAATAATAAGAACAATAACAATAATAATAATAATAATAATGTGTCATAAATTCATAAATACACATATACACTCATTTCTAAGATTTGTAATGCTAATTATTGAATAATTTTAACACCTAACATCAGAAATGAATAAAAATTAATCATTCAAAATGGAAAATAGAAATAATACAGTAAAATAATACAACTGGCATGGAAATTGAAGGAAAAAGTTACATGGAAATATTCTCTTCTGACCTCATGCAAAGCCATGAAGGGTGTAAAATTATTTCTCGTACCCACATGGTGGACTACGTACAGTGCGTGCCGTTTTAATTGTAGTTATGAATGGCTGGATTGTGGCCACCCTGTTTGTAAAGCTTCCCAGTTTGGCACACTGGGAAGAGATTATAGCTTTATGGAATACCCTCTGCGAATGCTATAATCCTGCTTGTCAATGTAACCATCCGATGGGCTGCCACAGTACTGTACTTTTTTTACTGGTTTTACTAGATACCGGAATACCTATACAGGCACATATTTTCTGAATCTGAAATCATAATTACCCTAATACACCATTTTCCTTCTTCAAAATCTTTTGACTATTTCCCCTTCTATAAAATACCCAACAGCTTTTGTCCGTTTCATCTTTTATTAGATAATGATAAAAAAAAAAAAAATTATAACAAGAACCCATGACCGATTGCTTTAAGACATATGCTTAGTTTAAAACCGGATTGCACACACAAAAGTAAATACTGTACAGCATACAGTACAGTATCTTATTCATTGATTCTTATCTGATAATTTGAGACTTGCCGATAGTACATCATTACACCAGAGAATTTCTGTAAAGCGTGGGATAGTCTTGTTCGTGCAGTACTTATACACAAAAAATATGCATGAGGATGAAAATTTTTGCTCGCAAACTTATAAAATAGTCGTAATACAATTTCAATCATATGCTCGCATTCAGTCACTCATAAACCGAGGTACTGCTGAATTTAAAAATTTAAATACAGTAGCTTATGATAAAAATTAAAATAAAACACTCAAACTCATAATATAGAGCACAAATATTCCTATTCTGCTGAGTACAGAATGGATGCTGTAATTAAATATACAGTATAAATAAAGTACTATGCAATAATCCTAGTAACATTTGCTTAAATGTCAGCAAATATCATTCAGTCATTTGTCATAGTTTTAATAATAATAGAAACTTTATATAACATTATTTTCACTTTCAAAAGCTAGTATATATAAATATCTCAATTTTTTTTTATTGCTAGGTACTCCCCAAGGACTTCTCTATTCATTTCAATGACCACTTGCAACTGTCATGATAATTAAATAACTTTTAGTCTTCCTTAAGAACACTATAACAATATATCAATTTAATCTAAGGATTGAAATTGAAAACCTTAATTGAAAGATTCGAAATAAAATCAATCGATCTAATGCCCATTCCATTTTTAAGTGTCCTGTTTCAATAAATCTCATACAGTACGGTATTTAACCCTTTTACCCCCCAAGCTATTTGGAACTTTCCAACCCTTAACCCCCGGGCGTTTTTTTTTTCAAGCACATTTTGCAATATATATTTTTTAAATTGCTCTAACAGCCTTAATTTTCGTCATAGAGAGGTCCGGTTGGTCTAATTATTTTGGAAAATGCCTGAAGTTTCTCATAAAGTTATAAAAAATACGCAAAAAAATGTAAATAGCAGCTTTTTGCAAGGATGTACCAGTACGTCCTTGGGGGTAAAGGGATGAGTTTTGTTTAACGTAACAGTACGTCCATTGGGGGTAAAGGGTTAAATGTTAAAACAAACAACTTATGGTCCTTTTATAGTACAGTACATGATATATGTTGTCTCGTGTGTTATGTAGATCATCACCCAACTTCCGGTTCGATTAGAACTGACCAATTTACTTTAGTGCTTTTTAGCAAGGTAATCACTCGTACAAAAATGCAATAAAACTTCAAGGAATTTACAGTTATTACACACGAAATGGTATACGGTTCTGAAATTGCTTAGTAAAAAAAAAAAAAATAAAGGATTAAAATAAAAATATCATTACACATGAAATTGTATACAGTACCTAAAATTGTTGAGTAAAAAAAATTATGGCTTAAAATAAAAATATCATTACACATGAAATTGTATACGATACCTAAAATTGTTTAGTAAAAAATAATAATCACGGCTTGAAATAAAAATATCGCAAAAGCATCAACGTACCTGGTGCAGTAGTGCGAATCACGCACGGATTGCCGTTGCGCGTGCAGTGATTGATCCAGGCCACAACATCCCTCTGCGTGTAACCGGCCACCTTCTGCCCCTGAATCTCCAAGATGATGGCACCGGGTGCCAAGGACGGCCCGCCTCGCTGGTACCTGACACTCGGGCTGATATCCCCGAGAAAAGGAAATTCGCCATTGTCAGACCCTCCTAAGACAGTGATGCCTCCTTCGCTTCCTACACACACGACAGCCTCCACCACTTGGTTAGACCAATGGTCAGCCCCCACGGACACAGTTTCCTCACTGTTACTGCTACTGTAACCTCCAGCTTTGAGTTTGCTACCTTCGCCCCCTCCCCCCTCCTCTCCTTTCTGGCCGCTGGGACTAGCTGGTCTAGCAGCGGGCTGGTCTGGACTAGTCTTAAGCATAGTGAACTTAGCCCACTCCACACATTAGCTTGATAATGCACCAATTTCGAATGACTTTCCAATACGAGTACTTACATCATTAGGTTATGAGAGGCTAAAGGCCTCAATTGTAATCAATTTAACCAACAAATATATAAGACCAAATCTGCGCCAGTTAAAGTCTACGGTAAATTCGCCTTTTTAGCCTCGTTTAGCCACTTTCATCTAAGGCACTATAAAAGCCACTTCATATTCTCCTTCGTATATAAAATATATAAAAACGTTATACCTAAAGCACCTTGGTCAACATCTCGCTAATGCAACACTTACATTTACGACATTTACTTGGTCGCAACAAAACTTTTTTTGAAACTTTTCTCACTACTTGTCAAACTGATTCAACCTGGACACAACAACCACTGGCAATCACTCGCTGGGTCTCTCATTTTCACCTTTAAGACGCCCTCCGCACTTCTCAAACACACTGTAACATTTCCCGATGTGCTTTAAAAAGCAGTACGAGTAATCAAAAGGTGGGTTTGTGCATAACCACCACGTCTCCGATGAGTATTTGATGACACACTGTTAATGTTTTCAAACTTTTGGTCTTGAGTTCACCTGAGTGACTTGAGGTGCACCCACGATTACACCCACCAGAAGGAGTGTTTACCAAGTGTAAGTATTGTTTCGGCCGTGAAAACACTTCGAGCGAATCTATAGATACACTTCGGTTATAATGAATTAATTATATATTTCAGATTGAATTTAATTATTGAAATGAATTCATCAACTCTCGATGAAGTTAGATATCACAATCTTTGATTTATATACCCGTCCTTATAATGTAAACATTGTTGGTCATATAACTTCAAGATATCTTCAAGATTATATTTTAAGTATAGGGAGATGAAAAATTAAAATGTTGACACATTCAATTTACCCATTAAATATAACTAGTAATAGATTAATTCATCAACTTCCGATGAAGCTGGATATGACAATCTTTGATTTAAATATCCGTCCGTATAATGTAGGCCTACACCTTGTTCAAAACACTTCACGATATCTTAAAGATCACATTTAAAGTATAATTAGATGAAAAGGTTAAAATATTGGCGTATTAGAATACAATTCATTCACAAAAGTTCCTTTGAACACTAGATAAGGAGTCAATATCCACGTCTTGGGTCACAGACATCTGGTGGGTGCTCTCTGAAGTTCACCTGTGTGACGCATGCTCATAGACGCGCACATTACCAACCCAAATTACCTGTAAGTTATTATATTCTAACAAACTTTGAAACAACTATTTATAAGCGTGCGATTGAAACTAAAAATCATAGAATATCACTTTGATGAATAATTCATACTTAATGACAAATAAGATTCGAGTTATACCCATAATAATGGAAGGAATGTTTTAAGTAGGTCGGAGGAGTTGGCCAACCTGATCAGCACACGACTTAGGGGTCGACACCCTGGCCGGCCGCGGGCTGCGATGTTCAGTTACTATACATACTTAAAGCGAATATTTAGTATGTGATGGACATGATCATCGCTACGGAATAGCGTGTCATCGCGCATAATATTAAACGCAGTAAAACTACTAGTCACGAACTGAGTCATGATTTGATGTTTCCGTAATTGTCACGTCTTTAGCGACACGCCCACTCCAGAGACCTCCCCCCTTCCTCCTCCAAGAGGGATCATCCCAAATTTCCCACGAAGCTGTCATTGTGTGCAGTCGAATATCCTGTTTATATTAAATGCTGTGGTATCCTGCGTTTGAACGGTAGCATTCAGGACACAGATACTTCCGTATGCCAGTCACCACGCCCACTCTCTAAACCCAGTGACCTCCGTGCTCCACGGGCCACTGTTGTTGCATGCATTAATCATAATTTTTGTTTGGGGAAAATCAAAGCTTGCCGTTTCTAGTCTGCATGTGTGCACCGTTACTAGGAACAAGTTAATGAGAGTGAAACCGCTTTCAAATAATAACGACACGCGATATGCATAATTAAAGAGATAATACTGTATTAATTACAATATGTACCCTCCCCACACCCTACCTATTCCAGATTCATAACTATTCCATGATAAACAATTTTCATATAAAAAATAGTTGAATAAATAAGGAAAGTTTGCTTATGGCATTATATACAAGTCTAGGCCTACATTAACATAACACAGCAAAGTCATAAACGGTACTGAGTAAATGCTAGGCCTACTCTTTGTGGACACATATGGCATTACGTTTTCCCTCATTTTTCAATATCAATTTCTCTTCATGGAACTAGACCTGTTGAAGTCAGTTCGATCTCGCTAAAAAAGAAAATCTCAAGATATTAAAATCTAGACCTCACTGCTAGGAATGATCTTCCTACGCAGGTAGTTGAATCGGTGGAACTTCAAAAGTTCAAACTTGCAGCGAATGTTTTTTATGTTGAATAGGCCGACATAAATCTTTTTGATAGTTTTTATATGAAAAATCTGTTTTAATGTTGTTACCAATCTTAAGATATTTTATTTTGATTGTTCATTACTTCTCTTGTAGTTTATCTATTTTCCTGTTGCCTTTCCTCATTGGGCTATTTTTCCCCGTTGGAGTCCTCGGGCTTATATCAACCTGCTCCTCCAACTGGGGTTGTAGTTTAGCTAATAATAATAATAATAATAATAATAATAATAATAATGATAGAGGTATTAGTAATAATAATAATAATAATAATAATAATAATAATAATAATGATAGAGGTATTAGTAATAATAATAATAATAATAATAATAATAATAATAATAATAATAATAATAATAATAATAATAATAATGAAGATGACGATGATAATAATAATATTGATAATAATAACAGCAACAATAATAATAACGTTAATAATAATGATAATAATAATATTAATACTAATCAATATTATAGAAATAATAATAATAATAACAACAACAACAACACCAACAACAACAACAATAATAATAATAATAATAATAATAATAATAATAATAATAATAATAATAATAATAATAAGAGAACGGTGCTCAAACAACAGGTCTCCTCTTGTGGCTGAAGCTAACACCCGGTAAAAAATCGTTCACAATATATTGATCATTAGCCTTTAAATAGAAGGGTTTCTCGTTTGGAACTTTTGATGGAATGATAGATCATTTGAAGAAATAAATTTGAAGAGGGATCAGTGCTATCCTAGTTTTCCCATTCAAATTTCAGTTATTTAGTTTGTCTTGAGCTTTTAAAATTGTGTAACTTACTTTTAAAACTTACGTGACTTACTTTTTAAACTTGCGGGATTTACTTTTAAAACTTGCGGGATTTACTTTTAAAACTTACGTGACTTACTTTTAAAACTTACGTGACTTACTTTAAAAACTTACGTGACTTTACTTTAAAACTTACGTGACTTACTTTAAAAACTTACGTAACCTACTTTTTAAACTTACGTGACTTAATTTTAAAACTTACTTGACTTTTATTTAAATTTACTTTAAAACTTGCGTAACTTAGTTTTAAACCTTACGCGACTTACTTTTAAGCTTACTTTAAAACTTAAGAGACTTACTTTTAAGCTTACTTTAAGACTTAAGAGACCTACTTTTAAGCTTACTTTAAAACTTAAGAGACTTACTTTTAAGCTTACTTTAAAACTTACGTAACTTGCGTTATAACTTCATATGAAAATTACGTAAGATACTTTTTAACTTCCTATATAAGTTACGTAAGTTACTTATAAACTTACTTTAAAACTTACATGTTGCTTTTAAACTTATTTTAAAACTTACGTAAGTTACTTTTAAACTTACAAAGCTTACTTTTAAACTTATTTTAAAACTTACGTAACTTACTTTTAAACTTCGTATAAAACTTACGTAAGTTACTCTTAAACTTACTTTAAAACTTACAAGTTGCTTTTAAACTTACTTTAAAGCTTACGTAAGTTACTTTTAAACTTACTTTAAAACTACAGTCAGTTACTTTTAAACTTACGTAATTTACTTTAAAACTTACATAAGCTACTTTTAAACTTACGTAATTTACTTTAAAACTTACATAAGTTACTTTTAAACTTAGGTAATTTACTTTAAAACTTACAGAAGCTACTTTTAAACTTACGTAATTTACTTTAAAACTTACATGATTTACTTTAAAACTCACGTAATTTACTTTTAAACTTTCATAACGTCATTTGCTTACATGTCTCGTATATTAACTACATGCAGTACATACAACTAATATAATCTACAGTGAACGGTTAAGATACTTAATTATTTTGATGCAATGCAAATATAAACCAAACAAGCGTATAGAAATTTATGAAACTTCACAGAAACCAATTAATTTTTCTTGATGAACATCCCTTGGACCTTTGTATAGGAAAGGAAAATTATTGATTTGCATTTATACATCGCTCACTGATATACTTGATTAATAAAGGCTTAGGCTATTTCATAAAACACATGATTAAAATAAATTTCTTGTATCTATGTTATTATTATTATTATTATTATTATTATTATTATTATTATTATTATTATTATTATTATTATTATTATTATTATTATCATCATCATTATTATTATTATTATTATTATTATTATTATTATTATTATTATTATTATTATTATTAGCTAAGCTACAACTCTAATTGGAAAAGCCCAGTGAGGAAAGGAAACAAGGAAATAAAAAAACTACAAGATAAGTAAAAGAAGTAATGAACAATCAAAATAAAATATTTCAAGAACGGTAACATTAAATTAGATATTCCATATATAAACTATAAAAACTTCAACAAAAAAAGAAGATAAATTAGATAGAATAGTGTGCCCGAGTGTACCCTCAAGCAAGAGAACTCTAACCCAAGGCAGTGGAAGACCATGGTACAGAGGCTATGGCACTATCCAAGATTAGAGAACTTAAGAGAAAATACTTTTTTTATATTATACCTTTTCAGGTATCCCTTTCATATTTTATAGTACAGCCATATTGAAACGGTCTACATCAACTTCACAACATAAATCCTTAAGACGATGCTCTAAGGAAACTTCTACCATACGCCTGTTTTTAGAAAATTGCATAATAATCAAAAGTTTGGGAGGACAGGTAAATATTTTGTTACGCAAGACATATAAAGTCCAAAAGATAGGTTGTAAGAAATCTATGAAATATTTAATAAACAAACAAATTTCTTATCCCAGATTTTAGTATTAATCTCTGGCAACGTCGTTCAATTGACTCGTTTTCCTATTCTATGAAATTATTGATAATTCTAACTATCCTTTGTAGTTAACTCTACTATAGACATTTATTTTTAATGAGACGCATTTGCACCGACTCGCAGCGGTGCCCTTTTAGTTCGGAAAAAAAGTTTCCTGCTACCTGATTGGTTAGAATTATCTTGTCCAACCAATCAGCGAGCAGGAAACGTTTCCGAGCTAAAAGGGCACCCCTGCGAATCGGTGCAAATCTGCCTCGCTAAAAAGAATTGATTATAGTCATGCCTTTCCTCTTGTGAGGTTCAATACTACACAGCGTTCTAGAACGTGAATTCCCGCTAAGATCAAATTATGGCGATAATGTTCCTAATAGTTGAATCTGTGGAATTTCATAAGTTGAGACTGGGGTTCGAGTCTCTCTCAAGCTCGATAGTTTCTTGTAGTGTCTGCAACCTCACCATCCTTGTGAGCTAAAGATGGGGTTTTGGGGGAGCCTATAGGTCTACCTGCTAAGTCATCAACAGCCATTGCATGTCCCTCCCTGGTCCTAGAATGGGTTGAGAGTTGGCTTGGACGTTGACCATATGTATATATGGTAAGTCTATAGAGCATTGTCCTGCTAGCTAGGGCATTGTCATTGTCCCTTGCCTCTGCCATTCATGAGTGGCCTTTAAACCTTCAAGATGATTTTCCTCTGAAAGAATTTAAGGAATTGGGTGTTGGGGCCGGTGAGACCATGCAGGGCTGGGGAAAACAATGCAAGTTGCACAATGAGGAACATGTTAAACGAGGTTAGTCACGAAATGATAAAAAGGAAGTGAGAATGGAGGTGAATTAAAAAGCTAAAAAGTGGGTGCAGCTTGGAACAGTAGGAACGATGCAAAGACCCTTCAGTAATACCTACAGCGCACAGCACGAGGTGCACTGGTGGCATTAAAACAAATTTCTGTTGAGGAGTTTAATAGGAATGGTATTTCAGCTTATGTTTCTGTCTTGTTCAATTTGTTTTGTTAGTTGTTTTGATTTGTTTTTTTTTTCATATTCTTTCGATTTTTTCTTTACTATCTCCTTTTTCATATTGGGCTGCTTTCCCTACTGGAACCCCAGGGCTCGTAGCCTTCTTATTGAAGCTGGCTTGAATGATAATAATAATAATAATAATAATAATAATAATAATAATAATAATAATAATAATAATAATAATAATAATAAGAAGAAGAAGAAGAAGAAGAAGAAGAAGAATGATAATGATAATAAGAATAATAATAATAATAATAATAATAATAATAATAATAATAATAATAATAATAATAATAACAATAATAATAATAATAGAAATAACAATAATAATAATAATAATAATAATAATAATAATAATAATAATCATTATGATATTATAATAATAATAATAATAATAATAATAATAACAATAATAATAATAATAATAATAATAATAATAACAATAATAATAATAATCATTATGAAATAATAATAATAATAATAATAATAATAATAATAATAATAATAATAATAATAATAATAATAATAATAATAACAACCCAGCATCGAATCAAGAAGGCCCACCAAGTAGACACGTGAAGATAAAAATCACCCAAAAAGGCTCATTTGTCAGACATTTGTCGGATGAGAGGTAAACATCGTGTTACGACCGTAATAAGAAGAAGCCTTTCAGCCAAAGGAGAAGGAAAGCCGGGTTTTAGGTGAGGTGAAGAACAGGAGGTATGTGTGGAGCTTATTAAGGGTTGATTCACACCTGACACTCACGCTCACGCTCAAGCCCAAGTCACGGTAAAGCTCTCTCACTCAGCTCATTTTACTGGTGTGTTCACATATTCCGCTCAAGCTCTCCTGAGCTCAGTTTTTTTTTGTGTTGGCATTGTTGAACCAAGTGCGATTTTTCGCCTCTAGAATTAGCGGGTATAGCTCTCGCTCAAGTTTGAGCACGTTCAAAATATCTTTTGCTTTGATCGTGAGCTTGACTGTGACCGTGACTGGAGTTGAACGAAAATGATTGACTGGATGGTTTGAATACTCTGCCTGTTTATCATTAAAGAATATTTGAACGCGATCAATTGCGTGCACGTGAGTGTGAGTGTGAGTGTCAGGTGTGAATCAGCCCTAAGTGTTGGTGTGTAACTCGCACAGTTGATCTGTTCTTTAGCTTTTACGTTGTTTTCCCGTTTTCAAATAATTTTTGTTTTTTGTATTTTTATGGTTTAATTTATGTGTTTTTTGTTCGTATTTTCTTATTTGTGGTTCCCTGCGTTTGAGAACTTCCGTGCTATTATTATCAGTATTTGAGATCTGTAGCTTTTGAAGAGTTGAAACAAACTACAAGGTGAATATATACATACACATATTTATATATATATATATATATATATATATATATATATATATATATATGTGTGTGTGTGAGTGTGTGTGTATATATGTATACATATATACAGTATATATATATATATATATATATATATATATATATATACTGTATATATATATATATATATATATATATATATAGTATATATATATATATATATATATGTATATATGTATATATACATACATATATATGTATATATATATATAAATGAAAGTATAAATTCACACACACACACACACACACATATATATATATATATATATATATATATATATATATATATATATATATATATATATATACTGTATATATGCATATAATTTGATATATATATGTATATATATATATATATATAGATATATATACATAATATATAATATATCATATATATGTGTATATAAATTTATATATAATATAATATATGATATAAATATATATATATATATATATATATATATTTATGTATATATACATATATATATATATGTATATATATAAATATATATATATATATATATATATATATATATATATATATATATATATATATATAGAGGTGTGTGAGTTTAAAGTACACATCTTCAGAAATATATCAATATCCTATTTTTTTCAATGTTCACCCATTAGATTTAGATTTCAGTTGATCGATGATTATGAACACATCGAGTTCTTATTAATAAGTATCGTTTAAACATACTAACCTGGCTGTACAATTAAAAAAATAAGTTGTATTACGTAAACTGAAAATAGATTTCATCTTTAAAAAAATTCCTTAAGGAAATTTCTAAAATTGCTCTCACTGAAGCGTAAAATAATATCTGTTAACAGATTTTGTTGAGCTTCCAGAATGTCGCTAAAGATTAGCTAAGCGCTGACGTCATCGGCAGTGTCCTGTGAATAATGAGATTAGAAAAGGAATAGCTGATTGTGCACTATTCTAAGTCATTCTATCATTTTCTTTGGCAATAATCTATAGTTTATATATTTAAAATCGTTATATTTCATTATTGTTAAAGTCAGTAGTGCAATAGTCTGTGGAGCAAATGTTTTTATGTTGACCAGGCTGACAGGAGTCTTTTTATAGTTTATATATGACATATCTGTTTTAGACGTTGTTAATAGTTTATAAAGGACATATCTGTTTTAACGCTGTTACTGTTTTTAGAATGATATATTGTTGATTTATTCTCATCATTTATTTATTTCCTTATTTCCTTTCCTCACTGGGCT
Organism: Palaemon carinicauda; assembly: GCF_036898095.1. NCBI lineage: Eukaryota > Metazoa > Arthropoda > Malacostraca > Decapoda > Palaemonidae > Palaemon > Palaemon carinicauda. The sequence continues at coordinate 53,992,905 of NC_090728.1, read as the reverse complement.
ATTTTTCCCTGTTGGAGCCCTTGGGCTTATAACATCTTGCTTTTCCAACTAGGGTTGTAGCTTGGCTAATAATAATAATAATAATAATAATAATAATAATAATAATAATAGCTGATTATACATATACTCTACGTCATCTTACCATTTTTTTTTCTTTATGCAACAATTTTTTTTTCATACCTTTGAAATCATTATTTTTCATTATTGTTAAAGTCAGTAGTGCATTAGCTGATTATCCACATATTCTAAGTCATTCTACCATTTTTTTTCTTTATACAACAATTTATTATCGTACCTTTGAAATCATCATTTTTCATTATTGTCAGTTTTATTTATTTTGTGAATTTTCTGATATGCAGAATAAATGTAAAAGAACACTCCCATACAAGAAGGAAAGCTTCTGACCGAAGCGTTTTCCTAAAAGAATTTCCTCAATCAATTTCTAGAACCATCTGCGTCACTTTCAGATTTCGTATGACAATCAAATGGCAGTTCTCTTTAATTAAACTTGTGTATATTATCTTTATCAAGACCTGCAATACACTTAATTTATGTTTTGGTGGCAAGATTGTATAATTAAACAGTCCAAAGAAGGAAAATGT
>NC_090728.1:53912303-53984803 GCF_036898095.1 Palaemon carinicauda | reverse complement strand
CTAATGATTGTGGGTGCCTTTGTGTCTGTTAGGGCAGACAGAAAAACCACATTTTACATACGGAAGAACACCACCTCACCTAAGGCTCCTCTCACAAAATGATCTAGGACTCATATCCTTACCTACTTGTCTACCGGGAGGGGGGTTCCGCCCCCTGGGAGCCCCGTTAGACTACCATTTATTTAGCTTACGCTGTCCCAACGAACTACTTTCACTCCCCCCCCCCTTCAAGTAAGGACTCGTCATCCTTGATGAGCATAGCAGGCACTATGACTTTCATGGTTATTAACCCTTTTACCCCCAGTGCTATTTGGAACTTTCCAACCCTTAACCCCCAGGCGTTTTTTTTTTTTTTCAAGCACATTTTGCTATATATTTTTTTTAAATTGCTCTAACAGCCTTAATTTTCGTCATAGAGAGGTCTGGTTGGTCTCATTATTTTGGAAAATGCCTGAAGTTTCTCGTAAAGTTATCAAAAATATGCAGAAAAATGTAAAAAACAGTTTTTTGCAAGGACGTACCGGTACATCCATGGGGGTAAAGGGATGAGTTTTGTGAAACGTACCAGTATGTCGATTGGGGGTAAAAGGGTTAATGATGGAGCACGGCTAAAGATTAACGGGTAAATATTTACTGTATCATAATATTCCTAATGAGAAAAATAAGAAGTGTTCCTGGTGCATTTATAGGTTCTTTGAACTGTTCTGATAGATAATTTGGGAAAATCAATTTTTCAAATTTTAGACATTTTAAAATTACAGAAATTATGACCAAAAAAAAACACAATTTATAAGGGAAACAAATTCAGGAACTCCATCTAACCTAAGGTTTCCCACCTAACCTAACCTAGGAGCCATATCATTACCTACTGTTTCCTAACCAGCTTCACTCCTGAAACTGGGTTTTTTCAGGTATATCCACTAATTCAACCCGTCCATAAAACTTAGAAAACATGTATATCCAAAAATTAATATAGACACACCAGTAACACTTTTTATTTCCTCCAAAAGGGAAATTGCCACTAGTTTTGGATGTCGTTAATAAAGACATATTTCTTATACCTGTATACAAATTCAAGAACTTTCAAATATAGGACGTAGTTGTGGGAGGATCTTGTATAGGAACTGTGGAGGTAGGAGATTGGCCAAAAGAGTCACTTGACAGGAAAAGTATGTATAATTGGAGGTTACAAATGGATCCCAGAACTAATAATACAGATGATGGAAAGTCAAAGTTTGAACTGGAGATCTAGCAGTAAGGAATTTTATGAACTGTTCTCAGGGTTTTTTTTTTTTTTCTGTCATGGCAACCAAAACAAAAGCAGAAAAAATTGTATTTTTTACAAAAGTATGTAGTATCTAATATTATTCTTAACACGAATCAGACAATGTAGTTGAAACTATAAGGTTATGTTCAATTATGTTTGTAAATATTGGTTTGCAAATAACGTACAACAGTAAACTGAAACTGATTAACGTAGGCTGGTTGGTGTTAATTCGCCATGAGCCCATGATTATTCCTGTTTGCTATGTATTGTTATTTCACGCTGTATTATACAGTACACTTCTTCCATATATAATCAATAGTAGCGATTTATTTCTAGTCTGTCGTGGGGCTATTGTAAATATGTAACATCTTTTTAGTGTATATTACTATATTTAGGCATAAAAGGGATTTGCTGCCAGAGGTTTTGAATGTCTCCTCTTATCTCTTGGATTTCCCTAACCTAAGCTGACCTAAACTGCATAAATGGAAGGGGTAATATAGGAATGCATCCTAACCTAAAGTAGGAGGCTGGTTCCTACCTGGTTAAAGACTTTCTGCTGAATATGTTACACAATACGTGCTTCCATTGTTTAAGGTGGGTTTTTATTGTACAGTACACAAAGTTTTTCAACTCTTTTGTCTGGTTATTTGCATTTTATAACCATTACTTTCTGTTTTTAAATATTTAACTTAGCCGGTGAATATATAATAGCTGCAACTCTGCGGCTCGACAGAAAACACACTCAAAAACTCGCGAGCGATCGCTATGAAGGTTGCGGGTGTGCCCACCAGCGCCACTATCGGCCAGATACCACTCTTGCATGTAAACAAACCCTTCAATTCTTCTCTGTCGACGTTGACGACAACACGTATCAATACTCGCTGTAGAACCTGGAGTTTTCTCAACATATTTGGTGAAGTACTTCATTTTGGTTTGAGCTTTCGCAGTGCAGGTGTTTTATCTTCATCTTAAATCTTGAACTCGTTTTTGGATAGATTTAATGTTTGATGACAAGAGAGAGAGTATGGACTTTCTTTGACTTTTAAATGGCTGACCCTTCCCTTAGACGGAAGTGTATTTTAGGCTTTTAGCAATTATCTTATCACGTTAAAAATTAATTATAGATTTTCCTCTATATATTTTATATCTCAACCGCCTTTATTAGGCCTCTTCGATTAGCTTTCCATTTATAATAAACATCAAAATAAATTTTAATGATTTGTTTATATGCGACCTTTCCTGAGAGTAGGCGGTCCTAACTTGGAAACCGAAGTTAAACAACGTTGAGCCCTTTTCAATCGTAAATAACTTTTACAGAGCTAATGATTTAAAACTTATTAAATTAAATATTTTTAGTAAATATTTTATGATAGTTTTTTTCTTTGAATAGTCTTCGTACTGTTTCAAAGATGAACTAACGTTTAGTTTATTTATGCTACGCAGTTTGCGCTCTATCGTTACGATAGAGAGAGAGAGTATCACGGTTTCACTTTGCAGAAAGAGTAAATCGATTCTGACGTTTTGTTCTTTTTTCTTTCAAAGCTTAAATGTTTTAAAGACTATTTTAAAGGAACTTTTAATTGAAAAACCTTTCAGTTTTTTCCTTTGGTCAAATAACCTGTTTATTGACGAAAGGTAAGTGGGCTCTTCTCTTCGGTGCGAAATCAAGAGAGAGAGAGAGAGAGAGAGAGAGATAGAGACGGAGAGAGAGAGAGGAGAGAGAACGTTCCGATCTTTATCTCGTCCCAAGCGAGTAACGTTGTTCTCGAGTTACTCTCGTCCCTAGTCTCTGTACGGGGAGAAAGGATAAAACGTTTTTAGTTTTTATTCTCGTCCCAAGGCACTGTACGGTGAGAGATTGAAAACGTAGTTTTGAATGAACTAGTGTTTAGTCTCTTCCCCAGCCACTGATTTTTTTATCTTACAATATGTTTACTGTTTTTTTGCTGGTATTAATGTGCTTACATTATACGACTGATTTCGCAATTACAACCTTTTGATGAGGGTAGAATTGCGTGCTTCAGGTAGAAATCAGTTTTATTCATACCTAATGTGAATTGTTAAAAAATTCGATTTCAGTGAAATAAGTGCAAAACAGAAATCGTAGTGATAAAGTGATATTGCGCAAAGTGTTATCAGTGTTGCGACCGAGGGTTCGTCTGTTCGTGCCTGTCGTTCGCCTAGTCCGGGACCTCTTGCAAGCTCCCAAGCCCAGGGGAGAAGTAATGTCGTACGACTTATGGGTTCGAGAGGCCTTGATCAGCGAACAGACGTTCCCTCTATGGTATCAGGTGTATCTTACCAAGATCACCCCTACCATAAGGCGAGAGAGACGATTTTCTCCTCGTCATCCGAAGGCTTTTCGCATAAGAAACCGTGGAACAAGGTTTCGAGGCCCTTTAAGCGAAAGTCAGTCCTTTCAGGACAGGTCCAGCGTCCTGGTTTTAACTATTAGGACAGCTCTGACCCTATGCAGTCATCGGAAGACTGCTCGCCGCCTAAACAAAAGCGTAACACAGACGCCGAGAGTCTTTTTGTAGGCAAGGTTTTGCAGTCACAGACGTTACCCTCGTCTCTTACCGCAACCATTCCCGTTGATCCTAAATGGGTTGTACGGCAAGACATGCAGAATAAGCTTGCCTCCCTTATGGAAGACTATTCTGCCGATAAGTCCGTTGAGCCTAGCCTTTTATCTCATCGAGATCCTGGCCTTCAGCCACCCTAACGTTCCTTTGTGCGTCCTGTTGACGTTGGCGTAGCCAAGTCACGTCAGTCAGGTTGTTTAGAACCACACTCGATGCGGTCTCGTGTGGATTTTCAGCCACATTTGGACGTTAGGCCACTTGCTGATGCTCCTGTTGACGTTCAGGACGTTCGCCAACAATCGGAGTTGACTTGTTTTGACGCTGAGCGTCAACCTCCGCATTCTAGAGTTGTTTTGACTGCTTAGTCTAGGCGGTCAAAGCAGTCTCGAGTGGACGCTGTGCGTCCTCACGCACCTGTTGTTGTTGACAGTTCACAGACTGTCAAGCAGTTACATGACGTTGCGTCCTGGTCCGCTACTAATGCACCAGTGCGTGTGGACTCTGCTTGTAAAGCATTGCCACCACGGTAGGTCTCTCCCTTGCTTGAGACTCGGCTATTGTCGGACAAGGTTCCTTCAGATGGGGAAGTTGCTGTTCCCCCTCCTACTGATATTCCCTTGAGGACTCTGTCAGACGGAGAGGAGCCTAAAGCTGCTTAGCCCTCTATGGACTTTAAATAAATCATGCTGATTTTTAAGGATCTTTGTCCAGATCTTTTTGTAACTGCTGCTCCTCGTTCGCCTAAACGTCAGAGCTTACACTAGGCCTAGCTACTTCGAAGCCGTTGTTTTATAAGCTAGTGCTCTCTCGCTCTTCTAAGAGAGCTTTACGTTTGCTAGGCGACTGGTTTATCACCAGGAGGAGTTTGGGGGAGACAGCCTTTGCTTTCCCTTCTTTTAAGCTGGCTTATAGAGCGAGAGTCTGATATGACACGAGAGAAGTTCTCGGCTTGGGAGTTCCTGCCTCTGCCCAGATAGACTTCTTAAACCTCATAGACTCTCCCTGGCGCCTGGCCATGAGACGCTCCAAGATTTTACAGGTCGACTTCAGAGCTGTTTTCGAGCCTTTGAAGTTTTGCTGTACAATTATGTCATGCATAAACAAGGCTTTCAGGGATAGCTCCAATGATCTGACAGCCACGTTCTCAGCAGGAACAAGTCCCTCAGGGATGGCTCCAATGATTTGGCAGCCATGTTCACTGCAGGAGTACGTAAGAGGCAAGTGCGCTCAATGTGTTCACTGTCAAGACAAACTTCACGATGAAGTCTACCAGGCTGTCTTAACAGCATTTATGGAAGGCGACTGGATGGTCTCTCTCGACCTTCAGGAGGCATACTTCCACATTCCTATACACCCGGATTCCCAACCGTTTCTGAGGTTTGTTTACAGGAATGTGGGGTACCAGTTTCGAGCCCTGTGCTTTGGCCTCAGTCCTGCGCCTCTCGTGTTTACGAGGCTCATGAGGAATGTGGCAAAATCCCTCCATCTATCGGGGATCCGAGCCTCCCTGTACTTGGACGACTGACTTCTCAGAGCATCGTCCAGTCTTCGCTGTCTGCAGGATCTACATTGGACGTTGAGTCTGGCCAGGGAGTTGGGACTTTTGGTCAACCTAAAAGTCCCAACTGATCCCATCCCAGATTATTCTATATTTGGGGATGGAGATTCGCAGTCAAGCCCTGCTCGAAGTCCAACTAATGCTGAAACGAAACGTTTATTCAGTCAGGAGTTGGAACAGTCTCGTAGGGACTCTCTCATCCCTGGAGCAGTTTGTCTCACTAGGGAGACTACACCTTCTGCCTCTCCGGTTCCATCTAGCCTCTCACTGGAACTAGGACAAGACATTAGAGACGGTATCATTCCCAGTCTCCGAACCAGTAAAGGCATGCCTGAAATGGTGGGACAGCAATATCAGTCTGAGAGAGGGACTATCCCTAGCAGTCAAGAACCCAAACCACGTGTTGTCCTCAGACGCGTCGGATTTGGGTTGGGGTGCGACCCTGGACGGTCGGGAATGCTCGGGTCTGTGAACCTCAAGTCAGAAGAGCATGCACATCAACGGCAAGGAGCTATTAGCAGTCCACTTGGCCTTGATGATATTAGAAAGCTTCTTCGAAACTAAGTGGTAGAGGTCAACTCAGACAACACCACAACTTTGGCGTACATCTCCAAGCAAGGAGGCACACACTCCTTCACGCTGCTCGAGATCGCAAGGGACCTTCTCTTATGGTCAAGAATTCGAGGCATCTCCCTGTTGACGAGATTCATCCAGGGGGACTTGAACGTCTTGGCAGACTGTCTCAGTCGGAGGGGTCAGGTGATACCCACGGAATGGACCCTCCACAAGGACGTGGGCAAGAGTCTTTGGGCTACTTGGGGTCAACCCACCATAGACCTCTTTGCCTCCTCGTTGACCAAAAGGTTACCAATCTATTGCTCTCCAGTCCTAGATACAGAAGCAATCTACATAGACGCGTTTCTACTGGATTGGTCTTTTCTGGACTTATATGCATTCCCACCATTCAAGATAGTCAACAAGGTACTGCAGAAGTTCGCCTCTCACGAAGGGACAAGGTTGACGTTGGTTGCTACCCTCTGGCCCGCGAGAGAGTGGTGCACCGAGGTACTTCAATGGCTGGTAGACTTTCCAAGAAGTCTTCCTCTAAGGGTAGATCTGTTACGTCAGCCCCACGTAAAGAATGTCCATCAAAGCCTCCCCGCTCTTCGTCTGACTTCCTTCAAACTATCGAAAGACTCTCAAGAGCTAGAGGCTTTTCGAAGGAGGCAGCCAGTGCGATTGCAAGAGCTAGGAGAGCTTCTACCATTAGAGTATACCAGTCGAAGTGGGAAGTCTTTCGAGACTGGTGCAAGTCAGCATCTGTGTCCTCGTCCAGTACCTCTGTAGCCCAAATCGCAGATTTTCTTTTACATCTGAGAAAGGTTCACTCCCTTTCAGCTCCCACGATTAAGGGCTACAGGAGCATGTTGTCTTCGGTCTTTCGACATAGAGGCTTAGATCTTTCCAACAATAAAGATCTCCAAGATCTCCTTAAGTCTTTCGAGACCTCTAAGGAACGTCGTTTGGCAACTCCTGGATGGAACTTAGACGTGGTCCTAAGGTTCCTCATGTCAGACAGGTTTGAGCCATTACATTCAGCCTCCCTGAAGGATCTCACCCTCAAGACACTTTTCCTAGTGTGCTTGGCTTCGGCTAAAAGGGTCAGTGAACTTCATGCCTTCAGTAAGAACATCGGCTTTTCTACAGAAAAAAGCCACTTGTTCACTTCAACTTGGTTTCCTGGCCAAAAATGAACTGCCTTCTCGTCCTTGGCCTAAATCTTTTGATATTCCTTGCTTATCAGAGATCGTAGGCAACGAACTGGAAAGAGTATTATGTCCTGTTAGAGCTCTTAAGTTCGATTTAGCTCGTACTAAGTCATTACGAGGTAAATCTGAGGCATTATGGTGCTCAGTTAAGAAACCTTCATTGCCTATGTCAAAGAATGCTTTGTCATATTTTATCAGATTTTTTTAATACGAGAAGCTCATTCTCACTTGAATGAGAAAGACCGATGTTTGCTTAAGGTTAAGACGCACGAAGTTAGAGATATAGCAACCTCCGTGGCCTTCAAGCAAAATAAATCTCTGCAAAGTATTATGGACGCGACTTTTTGGAGAAGCAAGTCAGTGTTCGCGTCATTTTACTTAAAAGATGTCCAGACTCTTTACGAGGACTGCTACACACTGGGTCCATTCGTTGCAGCGAGTGCAGTAGTGGGTGAGGGTTCTACCACTACATTACCCTAATTCCAATATCCTTTTTAATCTGTCTCTTGAAATGTTTTTAATATTGTTTTTTTGGGTTGTACGGAAGGCTAAGAAGCCTTTTGCATCCTGATTGATTTGGCGGGTGGTCAAAGTCATTTCTTGAGAGCGCCCAGATTAAGGGTTTGATGAGGTCCTGTTGTATGGGTTGCAGCCCTTAATACTTCAGCTCCTGGGAGTCTTTCAGCATCCTAAGAGGATCGCTGGGCTTCGTGAGGAAGACAGACTTATAAGGCAGAGTAATCGTCTAAGTCAACTTCCTTACCAGGTACCTATATATTTTGGTTTTGTTATATTGATAACTGTCAAAAACTCTTAGCTTATACGCTGTAAACTTAATTAACTCTGGTCTCTACCCACCGCCTTGGGTGTGAATCAGCTATTATATATTCACCGGCTAAGTTAAATATTTAAAAATGATATTTTAATTATAAAATAAATTTTTGAATATACTTACCCGGTGAATATATAAATTAAAGGCCCTCCCTTCCTCCCCAATAGAGACGCAGCGGGACGAGAAGAATTGAAGGGTTTGTTTACATGCAAGAGTGGTATCTGGCCGATAGTGGCGCTGGTGGGCACACCCGCAACCTTCATAGCGATCGCTCGCGAGTTTTTGAGTGTGTTTTCTGTCGAGCCGCAGAGTTGCAGCTATTATATATTCACCGGGTAAGTATATTCAAAAATTTATTTTATAATTAAAATATCATTTTTAGTACAGTAATCTTAAGGGAAATTGCATTTGAAACCGTATTATAAAAGTAAAACTTTAATATTTTAGTTATAAGATTATTGAACTTATTGTGTTCTACTTACCGTGTTTAAGGCATCACAGCTGGTGTGGATTAGACTGTGGGAAAAATCTGAAAATGAAAATAAATAGAAGTTTTTATTAGATAAGAATGTAATGAACAAAGTTACATATGATATAACATGAAAGTAATATATCAATGGAATTAAACTGGAATCTCCTGTAAGTGTTTTAGACTTTGCAGCTCATATCAGAGAAGTCATGGAACTTGAAAACAACATAACCAAACTTAGAAAGTGTACAAAATATTCATACTTTAATTGCTAAGTACTGTTGGTTATTACTATTTCCTTTCCCTTCTTAGTCCACAGGGAGAAATCACCATTCACTATCATTTGACTGCTGATAGTTTCTGTGATAGTGGGAAATTAATATATACAGTAGTACAGTATCCTTGTTGGGGGCATAGACTAGTCTATGCCGGATTTTTGGCTTTTTACAGTTTTACAGTCTCTTCACTCTAGATATAACTTAGGGGCGCACCCCTCTGGGTACTGTATCATACGTCTGTTACCATTGATAGCTTTCTCAATATTTTTAGGGATGAGAAGCTTAGGAGGAAGCTGATATTTTCTCACTATCATTTTATTAATGGTACCATTACAGTATTGCATTAATTCATAAAATGGTGGAATCGGCCATTATATGTGACTGACATTGCACAGATTAAGGAGGAGGTGCAGGAAAAAGGATTGGCACCAATCAATCTTCATGTGTGAAGACAATCGAATATGTGATGTCACATCATGTTACCGTAATGGTTTAAAAATGAGAAAAGACAAAAATGATGATACTAATACCAATGGAACAGAAAACCTTGTACACAATAGTTGTTTGGAGAGAGAGAGAGAGAGAGAGAGAGAGAGAGAGAGAGAGAGAGAGAGAGAGAGAGAGAGAGAGAGAGAGAGAGAGAGAGAGAGAGAGAGGGGGCAGTTCCATACAGTACTCTATTACAATGAGAAAATATAAAAAGTGTACAACACTTGTAGTTGATATACTGTAATATTCTAATTTTAATCATATTCTAGTCGAAACTTTATAATTATGCCCCAAAAGGTTACTGAGTTACATAATCTTATCAGTTATAAGATTGAAGTTAATGTTTTGGCTGCAAAATGTAATATTATTAAGCAGTTTTCCAAATATTTTCTTTTTTAAATTTCAGGGAAGATGTACGGGCGATGTTCTATCATGCATATGACGGTTATATAACCCACGCATATCCGTACGATGAATTACGACCGTTGACTTGTGATGGCCATGACACGTGGGGAAGGTAATCATTAATTATAGGTGGTGCATATAACCTTATCACATTATCTGTTATTTCCCTACAAAATAAAGGCATATACTGTATAGTTGAGAAATTGTTGTTTGTTCCTATGCAAAATACAAACCATCATCCTTTAGGTAGGGAATATGTTCATAGTGCAAGCTGGACGTTTTTTGAAGTGTTTTAAAGAGCAAAGACAAGGGTCCATGCCCCCTACCTTTCAAAATATCTCCATTTATATTTTTAGCTGCGTGAGTACAGACATATTTCATTTTCTTTCAGAGAGTAAATGCTGGTTGTTGATTATTATTATGTGAAGCAAGACGTATGTGAGAGGATGGGGTACAGCTCTGTGTTTTAGCCTCCTAGATCCAATGCACAGGGCTGTAACCATGATCCTGTGTCATGTCTCTTCATCACGGGCTCTCCGGGTTGTAAGTCAGGTTCCTCAGCCATCCCAGTAGCCATGGGGGACTGGAATTTATGTCCCCTTACACTTTCTTGCCGCCCTCGGTTGATGAAGGAGCTTTGCTATTCTTCATCACCCTTATGCCTGAACATTGTACTCCGGCTCAGCGATACTTTGGCAGAGCAGGTTGAGAGGATGGCTCAATTCAAAGCTTTTCATTGTGTTTGCCTGCAGTGAAAGACCTAGAGCTGGGGGCAAAGAGATCTTCTTGGGGTGTGTACCGTCCCTCTGCCCCATCCATGTCTGCCATGTTCAGTGCTGGGGATCCTTTACCTTCTGTTGTTAGCCTTCTTTCGCTGTCTTCAGTCCCCAATTACTTGCTCAATTCTGTCCTTGGGACACAACAATCATATTTTGGGGGGAAGGAATGAATTGATGGAGCAACCTGCTGTACCCTCTTCCTTGGTTTAGTGAGAGGGTACAAGGTTCTCAGAATTCATCTGCCATTAAGTCACCAGACCTTGGACTGGTACCGCTGGAGGCGGACAATCAAAAGCCAGTGTTTTTGGTGTATGTCCATGTACACATTTGTGGGGGCAGTGGTCTGAGGAAGGCTACCTGCGATCCCCCTTCAGGAGGGGAATTGGTCATTGAGTGGCACTTCAGTGGCTATCAAGGGCCTGGGCCATCCCTGGCACTGCCTTGGTCTCCCCATTCTTAAACAAGTTAGCTCTGAGATTGCACTGTCACTTTGGAACATCAGTGCGAGTTCGACAAGGAAAGCCTCCGGGCCTTTCCTGAAGCCACCCATAAATTCCTGGAAGGAACCAGTGCATGCTGCTCTTTTGAGCTACCCAACCTGTTCCTTCCGGGCAGGGGGGGGTGACAGAAAAAGGGAAGAAGAGGGCTGTGTTGCCAGCATTCACCCCCCTTTCTTCCGAGAGTAAGGTATTGCTTGTCGTGCCTTTACGCAAAACAACGGAGGTATTGGGGTGACTCTTGGGTAGTGGAAATCCTTCAAGACAGCTATTTGCCACCATCTTGAGCCCTATGTCCACCCCCCTTACTCTTTTTCATCCGTTTTTCCAACAACACTGAGAACTCTGGCCTTGCAGACTGAGGTAGGAGGGATGATGGAGAGGAAGGTTCTTGAAGTTGTTTGAGAATCTCTGGGCTTTTACAATAGACTCATTCAGGGGTGGTCAGCTGATGGTCAGTGAGTATAATCAGTTGAAAGGTAAAGTACACAGGACAGTTGTGAGACCGGCAATGATGTATGGAGCGGAGACGTGGGCAATAAAGAAGACAGAAGAGAAGAAGATGGATGTGGCAGAGATGAGAATGTTGAGATGGATGTGTGGGGGGACAAGAAGAGATAAGATATGGAATGAAATAATTAGGGGTACCACAGGAGTTAGAAAACTATCAGATAAGATTCAAGAAAGTAGACTGAGGTGGTACGTTCATGTCATGAGAAGAGATGAACAGTATATTGGGAGGAGAGTGATGGAAATGGAGGTACAGGGAACGAGAAGGAGAGGGAGACCAAAGTGAAGGTGGGTGGACTGTATCAAGGATGACCTTTGATCAAATGGATTAACCAGTGATGAGGTGTGGGACAGAGGTAGATGGAGAAAGCTGACCAGAAACATCGACCCCACATAGAAGTGGGAAAAGATGTAGACAAAGAAAGAAAGAAAGGAGAAAGGGGTGGTCAGCTGGGGAATGGAAGCCAGTTATCGACCTCTCGCCACGGAATGAGTTTGTGGTCAAACAAAGTTTAGGATGGAAACAATGTGATCTGTGCTGAATTCCATCAGATAAGAAAACTTCATGCTTTGAGTGGCTCTGAAGGACGTGTACTTTAAGTATCTGTGCATCAGTGTGTTAAAAAGTATCTCCCTTCTCCCTCTTTGGTATGATGTACCAGTTCAGGACTCTGGGCTCCAAACTGGGTACTGCTCTGGAGGTGTTCATTCAATGTTCACCTTGGTAGTAGCTTGGGTCTACTAGCAAGGGATACAACTGTGGATGTATCTCTTGGGTGACTGATCCTGGCCTTCTTTGTGTGGCAGTTGCTATAGGATTGAGTTTGACTTTTTGCTTTTGTTATGATCTGGGGACTGTGATAATTGAGGAAAACTCTAATCTCTCAACTAAGCTGAGTAAATACAACAGCAGTGAGAGACTATTAGTTAGACAATCTCATGAGCAAGCCCAAGGAGGTAGCAGATCTGTTCTGTCAAAACAGAACTACCAGCTTGACGTTGGTAGAATCCTTTTAGCCCCCTTTCCTCACTGGAGAAGCTCGTTCCTCAAGCAGGCACCTTCAGTAGATATCTCTTCAGTACTGTGTGAAGAATCACTGGTCAGACTCTGGGGATCTCCATCCGGCCTCTTGCCAGCTTGACTGGAGGCTTGGGTCAGATCTTACCTGTTTGGTGACGAGGAACCCTCACAGGGAAGTCCCACTTGACTTTCCACCTCCTGGTGTGCAACTATGCTCAGATGCATCAAAAGAGGGGAGAGCTGCACACTTGAATGGCTTGGGCATCTCAGGTGTGTGATCAGAATAAGAAACATCTACTCTTTGATATTCTGAGGCTAGCAGCCTTTCATGCACTACAAGCATTCCAAGAGCGTGGAGGAGTCATCCTGGTAGTTGTTGCGACCATACCTCTGTAGTCGCTTATGCCTACCTCTTTGAGCTGACGAAGCAGATGCATTTCTAGACAGTATTCCATTCTGTAATTGTCAGCCAAATACATTCTGGGCAAGAGAAATGGACTAGCAGACATGCTTAGTTGCTAAGAGAGGGTTGTAAGGCCAGAGTGGTTCTTAAATCCCGGCGTAACAGAGAGGCTTCTGGTTCACGGGGGTTCTCCGGGGATCGATCTATTCTCCCGGTCCAGTCCCAGGGGCTGTGTTCAAAGCCACCTTCCAACACTCATGGGATCACATGGATAGTTACGCCCTTTCTCTGCTCAACCCTGTTCCATCCACTAATCTACCATGTGGGGGATTATGCCAGGACTCAGGTTGACCCTGGTGGCTCCCAGATGGCCTTATGCTGAAAGGTATCCTGTTCTGCCCTTTTGAGACCATGAGAGAATTCTCTTAGCCCTTACTCTCGTAAGGAGCTCCTTAGTTTGGTACCAAGGCTTGTGGCCAAACTTGGAACCTGTGGCGCATAACCCTATGTTCGAGCCCTTCTCCATCCCTTTACATAAAGCGTCGATTAATACTAAGAGATGTTTTTGTGTCCTGTGAGGGCTCTGCCTTGCTATCTGAAGACTCGACACCTCAGACTTGAGTGTCATTGACTCTTCCTTAGTACTAGCAGAACCAAGTAAGGTGTTTAGAACACGATCTCTTTCGGACTTTCTTGAGTCGATCTGTAATGCATACGCCTTGACTACGGAAAGGGTCGAGGTACCAACTAGGACCAGAACTCGCAAAGTCAGGGGAAATGCCCCACCCTTGCCGTTTAAAGGAATCATGAAGTCAACCAGGTGTTGTAGGTTGGGGTGTGAATGCACCAGACCATCTTCACGGCCTTTATTCTATAGGAGTACCCGCAAGCCCCTTGACACTTTTGCTCCTGATCTTGTGGTGGCAACTGAAATAGTTGCATAGCAAGCTCAGATCCCTTACAGGACAGTAAACATCCTGTCCATGGTAATGGATAGATGTAAGTCTGGAATGGAGGCAGAATGACTGGCTCTTCATCTCCATTCTTTCTGTCTCTCTCTTAGGGACGAAGCAGTCTAAATGTTAATCCCTGGATCTGACTTGATGCTGGTAAATTAAACTTCTGAGCTCCTTTATCTGGAACCTCGAGAAGTTCTCTCCATCCCCCTTAGGTGAAGGAGAGGATGATGGAATGTATATTATCATTATACGTAAGGTATATTACAGTATCCCGTACTATCCCTTTCAGGGGAAACAATCTGTCCTTTGACCACACACTAGTCTTCTTATACAGACTAGGCCCTATCAGTCTATTCATCCCAGGGATAGACAGATAGGAGGTTGCTGGAATCATCTCCTTTGCTCCCGTACGGGACCAGGTAGATTGACATTTCCTGGGAAGAAAGAGAACCAATCACTTCGGTACTAGGGAGACTTCTGACACACCAAACAGTAAGTCTCCCTACCTAAAGAAAGATGGTTTTTATTTCGATTAGGAACAAATCCCAGATTTTTAAAGACATTTGTATTTTTCCTAATTATACAAACCTGAGTCCTTTAGCTTAAATTTTCCTCCCCATTCACTCCTCTCAGTCATGAGTTGAAAGGTCAAAAGTGAAGAGATCTTGACATGTAGGGGTTGGGCTTCCTCGCCCTTGCTCCAGTCTGTTACTTAACTGCTTGTTAAAGTCCATTTTGCACTAAAAACATATTCCCTATCTAAAGAAACTAGTTTTAAATATGTAACTTCCCTGGTAGTTACATATATATAGCTTAATGCCGCCGATTCGTCGCGCGAGCGACAAATCGGCAGGATTAAGCTATATATATGTAACTACCTGGTAAGTATATTTAAAAAATTTTAAAATAAAAATAGCATTTTTAAATATTTAACTTAGCCGGTGAATATATAGCTGCAACTCTGTTGCTCGACAGACAAACTCTACGGAAAAAACTCGCCAGCGATCGCTACACAGGTTGCGGGTGTGCCCAACAGCGCCATCTGTCGACCAGATACCCAGCTCTTATGTAAACAAAGACTCAATTTTCTCTCTGTCGACGTGTCGACAATACGTACTTTACTCGCTGTTGCTAAACTTGAGTTTTTCACATCATATTGGTGAAGTACTATACAGTGAACCCTCGTTTATCGCGGTAGATAGGTTCCAGTCGCGGCCGCGATAGGTGAAAATCCGCGAAGTAGTGACACCATACTTACCTATTTATTCAACATGTATATTCAGACTTTTAAAACCTTCTCTTGTACGTAGTTCTGTTAACAAACTACCCTTTAATGTACAGAACACTTAATGCATGTACTACAGTACCCTAAACTAAAACAGGCACAAATATTAAAGGTGATTTTAAATCATGCATTTCCTAAACACGCTAAAAAGCACGATAAAAAATGGCAACCAATGTTTTGTTTACATTTATCTCTGATCATAATGAAGAAACAAACTGGAGGTAGAGCTTTGCTTATTACCCAGACATATTTCCCATACTTTTCCCTTAGAACTACATCACATCTTCCTACTTTAGATATATATATATATATATATATATATATATATATGTGTGTGTGTGTGTGTGTGTGTATATATATATATATATATATATATATATATATATATATTTATATGTATACACATATACATACCTACATATATACATAAATACATGCATACATATATATATTATATATATTACTGTATATATATGGGTTATGGAAAAAATCCGCGAAGTGGTGAATCCGCGATGGTCGAACCGCGAAGTAGCGAGGGTTCACTGTATTCTGGTTTTGAGCTTTCGCATTGCAGGTGTTTTATCTTCATCTTAAATCTTGAACTCGTTTTGGATAGATTTAATTATGGTGACAAAGAGAGTATGGACTTTCTTTCACTTTTAAATGGCCGACCCTTCCCTTAGACGGAAGTGTGTTTAGGCTTTTAGTAATTATCTTATCACGTTATAAATTATTTATAGATTTTCTTCTATATATTTTATATCTCTCCGCCTTTATTAGGCCTCTTCGATTAACTTTCCATTTATTATAAACATATAAAAATAAATTTTAATGTTTTGTTTATATGCGACCTTTCCTGAGAGTAGGCGGTCCTAACTTGGAAACCGAAGTTAATCAACGTTGAGCCCTTTATATCGTAAATAGCTTTTAAAGAGCTAAGGATTTAAAACTTTTTAAATGTAATATTTTATGAAAGATTTTCTTTGATAGTCTTCGTACTGTTTTCAAAGATGAACTAACGTTTAGTTTTTTTATGCTACGCAGTTGTTGACGTTCAGGACGTTCAACATGCGCTCTATCGTTACGATAGAGAGAGAGTGTATCACGGTTTCACTTTGCAGTAAGAGTAAATCGATTCTGACGTTTTGTTCTTTCTTTCTTAGCTTAAATGTTTTAAATTCTATTTTAAAGGAACTTTTTATTTGAAAAACCTTTCAGTTTTTTCCTTTAGTCAAATAACATGTTTTTTTTGACGAAATATAATTGGGCTCTTCTCTTAGGTGCGAAATCAAGAGAGAAAGAGAGAGAGAGATAGAGACGGAGGGAGAGAGAGGAGAGAAAACGTTCCGTTCAAGCGGGTAACGTTGTTCTCGAGTTACTCTCGTCCCTAGTCTCTGTACGGGGAGGAAGGATAAAACGTTTTTAGTTTTTTATTCTCGTCCCCAGGCTATGTGCGGTGAGAGATTGAAAACGTAGTTTATATGAACTAGTGTTTAGTCTCTTTCCCAGCCACTGAATTTTTTATCTTAAAATATGTTTTCTGTTTTTTGCTGGTATTAATGAGCTTGCATTATACGACTGATTTCGCAATTACTACCTTTTGATGAAGGGTAGAATTGCGTGTTTCAGGTAGAAATCAGTAAAAGTTTCGATTTCAGTGATATAAGTGCAAAACAGAAAATCGAAGTGATAAAGTGATATGCGCAAAGTGTTACAGTGTTGCGTCCGAGGGTTCGTCTGTTCGTGCCTGTCATTCACCTAGTCCGGGACCTCTTGCAAGCTCCCAAGCCCAGGGGAGAAGTAATGTCGAACGACTTATGGGTTCGAGAGGCCTTGATCAACGAACAGACGTTTCCCTCTATGGTATCGTGTGTATCTTACCAAGATCTCCCCTACCATAAGACGAGAGAGACGTTTTTTCTCCTCGTCATCCGAAGGCTTTTCGCATAAGAAACCTGTCACAAGGTTTCGAAGCCCTTAAGCGAAAGTCAGTCCTTTCAGGACAGGTCCAGCATCCTGGTTACAGCCATTAGGACAGCTCTGACCCTATGCAGTCATCGGATAACTGCTCGCCGCCTAACAAAAGCGTAACACAGACTCCGAGAGTCTTTTTTGTTGGCAAAGTGTTGCGGTCACAGACGTTACCCTCGTCTCTTACCACAACCATTTCCGTTGATCCTTAATGGGTTGTATGGCAAGACATGCAGAATATGCTTGCCTCCCTTATGGAAGACTATTCTGCCGATTAGTCCGTTGAGTCTAGCCGTTTATCTCATCGATATCCTGGCTTTCAGCCAACCTAACGTTCCTTTGTGCTTCCTGTTGACGTTGGCGTAGCTAAGTCACGTCAGTCAGGTTGTTTAGAACCACACTCGATGCGGTCTCGTGTGGATTTTCAGCCGCATTTGGACGTTAGGCCACTTGCTGATGCTCCTGTTGACGTTCAAGACGTTCGCTAACAATCGGAGTTGACTTGTTTTGACGCTGTGCGTCAACCTCCGCATTCTAGAGTTGTTTTGACTGCTCAGTCTAGGCAGTCAAAGCAGTCTCGAGTGGACGCTGTGCGTCCTCACGCACCTGTTGTGGTTGACAGTTCAGTTGTTGACAGTTCACAGACTGTCAAGCAGTTACATGACGTTGGGTTCTGGTCCGCTACTAATGCACCAGTGAGTGTGGACTCTGCTTGTAAAGCATTGCCACCACGGTAGGTCTCTCCCTTGCTTGAGACTCAGCTTTTATCGGACAAGGTTCCTGTAGATGAGGAAGTTGCTGTTCCCCCTCCTACTGATATTCCCTTGAGGACTCTGTCAGATGGAGAGGAGCCTAAAGCTGCTTAGCCCTCTATGGACTTTAATTAAATCATGATGATTTTTTTTAAGGATCTTTGTCCGGATCTTTTTGTAACTGCTGCTCCTCGTTCGCCTAAACGTCAGAGCTTACACTAGGCCTAGCTACTTCGAAGCCGTTGTTTTTAAGCTAGTGCTCTCTCGCTCTCCTAGAGAGCTTTACGTTGGCTAGGCGACTGGTTTATCACCAGGAGGAGTTTGGGGGATACAGCCTTTGCTTTCCCTTCTTTTAAACTGGCTTATAGAGCGAGAGTCTGATATGACACGAGAGAAGTTCTCGGCTTGGGAGTTCATGCCTCTGCCCAGATAGACTTCTCAAATCTCGTAGACTCTCCTTGGCGCCTGGCCAGGAGACGCTCCAAGTTTTTTACAGGTCAACTTCACAGCTGTTTTCGAGCATTTGAAGTTTTGCTGTACAATTATGTCATGCATAAACAAGGCTTTCAGGGATGGAAAGCGGTACCGCCTCAGTCGCTAACCCCGTCTGTTGCCGCACCTGCTCCCGTAGACCCTAAATGGGCTTTGCTGCAAGACATGCAGTCCAAGCTTGCATCCTTGATAGAGGACTTTAATGCGGAGAAGGTTGCTGCCGAACCTTCTGGCCAACAACCTTCCAACCGGTCGGTTGTGCGCCCTGTTGACGCTGAGGTAACCTTCTCGCGTCTGCCAGTTGAGGTGGTTCCTCCACCGATGCGACCCAGTGTGGGTTGCCAGCCGCACGTTGACGTTAAGCGACGCTCGGAGGTGGTTGTTGACGTTCAGGACGTTCAACAACCAGCAGAGGTGACTTGTTTTGACGCAGTGCGTCAACCTCAGCAACCCGGTAAGGTGTTGACTGCACAACCCAGACGGTCTAGACAGTCTCGGGTGGACGCTGTGCTTCCTCGCGCACCCATGGTTGTTGACAGTTCACAGACTGTGCAGCAGTTCCATGATGTTGCGTCCGGCTCCGTCATGCATGCACCAGTGCGACCGGACTCAGCGAGCCAGACGTTGCCCACTCCGTTGCCGTTTCCTCATCAGTTTTCGGATGAGGAACCCTCTGATGAGGACGTTGCTGAACAACAAGACGATCAGCCCCCAGAATAGATCAAGCCCTGCTATCCATCCAGAAGATGCTGAAGAAGGAACGCTGCTCAGTCAGGCTGTGGATGAGTCTGGTAGGGACGCTGTCATCCGTGGAACAATTTGTGTCACTAGGAAGACTACACCTCCGTCCTCTTCAATACCATCTAGCTTTTCACTGGAAAAAGGACAAGACGCTAGAAGCGGTCTCGATCCCGGTTTCCGAAAAGATAAAGTCTTGTCTGACTTGGTGGAAGGACAATATCAACCTAAGAGAGGGTCTTCCCCTGGCTGTTCAGACTCCCAACCACGTTTTCTTCTCGGACGCATCGGACGTGGGCTGGGGCGCGACACTAGACGGTCGGGAATGCTCAGGACTGTGGAACTCGAGTCAGAGGAGCATGCATATCAACTGCAAGGAGCTGTTGGCAGTACATCTGGCCTTGAAAAGCTTCAAGTCTCTCCTTCGAGGCAAAGTGGTGGAAGTTAACTCGGACAACACCACGGCCTTGGCGTACATCTCCAAACAAGGAGGTACCCACTCACTGACGTTTTACGAGATCGCAAGGGACCTGCTCATCTGGTCAAAAGGTCAAGACATCTCCCTTGTAACGAGGTTCATCCAAGGCGACTTGAACGTCATAGCAGATTGTCTCAGTCGGAAAGGGCAAGTAATTCCAACCGAATGGACCCTCCACAAGGATGTGTGCAAGAGACTTTGGGCCACTTGGGGTAAACCATCCATAGATCTCTTTGCAACCTCGCTGACCAAGAGGCTTCCAATCTATTGCTCTCCAGTCCCGGACCCAGCAGCAATACATATAGATGCTTTCCTCCTAGATTGGTCGCATCTGGATCTCTACGCATTCCCACCGTTCAAGATTGTCAACATGGTACTGCAGAAGTTCGCCTCTCACGAAGGGACAAGGTTGACGTTAGTTGCTTCCCTCTGGCCCGCGAGAGAATGGTTCACCGAGATACTTCGATGGTTAGTAGACGTTCCCAGAAGTCTTCCTCCAAGGGTAGACCTTCTACGTCAGCCACACGTAAAGAAGGTACTCCAAAGCCTCCACGCTCTTCGTCTGACTGCCTTCAGACTATCGAAAGACTCTCGAGAGCTAGAGGCTTTTCGAAGGAAGCAGCCAGTGCGATTGCTAGAGCAAGGAGAGCGTCCTCCATTAGAGTCTACCAATCGAAGTGGGAAGTCTTCCGAGACTGGTGCAAGTCAGTTTCTGTATCCTCGACCAGTACCTCTGTAGCTCAAATAGCTGATTTTCTCTTATACCTGAGAAAAGGACGATCCCTTTCAGCTCCCACTATCAAGGGCTACAGAAGCATGTTGGCATCGGTCTTCCGGCATAGAGGCTTAGATCTTTCCAAACATAAAGATCTGCAAGACCTCCTTAAGTCTTTTGAGACCACCAAGGAGCGTCGTTTGGCTACCCCTGGATGGAATTTAGACGTGGTACTAAGATTCCTCATGTCAGACAGGTTGGAGCCGTTACAATCAGCCTCCCTGAAAGATCTCACTCTTAAGACTCTTTTCCTGGTATGCTTAGCCTCGGCTAAAAGAGTCAGTGAGATTCATGCCTTCAGCAAGAACATCGGATTTTCGTCGGAAAAAGCCACTTGTTCGCTGCAACTTGGTTTTCTAGCCAAAAATGAGCTGCCTTCTCGGCCTTGGCCTAAATCTTTCGATATTCCCAGCTTATCGGAGATCGTAGGCAATGAACTAGTAAGAGTCTTATGCCCTGTTAGAGCTCTTAAGTTCTATTTAAAGCGTACTAAACCTTTACGAGGCCAATCTGAAGCTTTATGGTGTTCAGTTAAGAAACCATCCTTGCCTATGTCAAAGAATGCTTGGTCAGACTTTATCAGATTGTGAATACGAGAAGCTCATTCACATCTGAGTGAGGAAGACCGAACTTTGCTTAAGGTGAAGACGCACGAAGTTAGAGCTGTAACAACTTCCGTGGCCTTTAAGCAAAATATATCTCTGCAAAGTATAATGGACGCAACCTATTGGAGAAGCAAGTCAGTGTTCACGTCATTTTACTTGAAAGATGTCCAGTCTCTTTACGAGAACTGCTACACACTGGGACCATTCGTAGCAGCGAGTGCAGTAGTGGGTGGGGGCTCAACCACTACAATTCCCTAATTCCTTATCCTTTTAATCTGTCTCTTGAAATGTTGTTTTTTTTTTTTTATGGGTTGTCCGGAAGGCTAAGAAGCCTTTCGCATCCTGGTTGATTTGGCGGGTGGTCAAAGTCATTTCTTGAGAGCGCCTAGATTAGGGGTTTGATGAGGTCCTGTTGTATGGGTTGCAACCCTTGATACTTCAGCTCCTAGGGGTCGATCAGCATCCTAAGAGGATCGCGAGGCTCCGTAAGGAAGACGTACTTAAAAGGCAGAGTAATTGTTCAAGTCGACTTCCTTACCAGGTACCTATTTATTTTGTTTTTGTTATTTTGATAACTTCTAAAATGTAAACATATATTACTGGTCTCTACCCACCATCTTGGGTGTGAATCAGCTATATATTCACCGGCTAAGTTAAATATTTAAAAATGATATTTTAATTATAAAATAAATTTTTGAATATACTTACCCGGTGAATATATAAATTAAATGACCCTCCCTTCCTCCCCAATAGAGACGCAGTGGGACGAGGAGAAAATTGAGTCTTTGTTTACATAAGAGCTGGGTATCTGGTCGACAGATGGCGCTGTTGGGCACACCCGCAACCTGTGTAGCGATCGCTGGCGAGTTTTTTCCGTAGAGTTTGTCTGTCGAGCAACAGAGTTGCAGCTATATATTCACCGGGTAAGTATATTCAAAAATTTATTTTATAATTAAAATATCATTTTTAAATATGTAACTTCCCTGGTAGTTACATATATATAGCTTAATCCCGCTGATTCGTCGCACACGACGAATTGGTGGAATCAAGTTATATATATGTAACTACCATTTAAGTATATTTAAAAATTTATTTTAAAATAAAAATACCATTTTTAAATATGTAACTTCCCTGGTAGTTACAAATATATAGCTTAATCCCGCCGACGGTGGAATCTAGCTATATATATGTAACTACCAGTTATGTACAGTATATTCAAAAATTTATTTTAAAATAAAAATACCATATTTGTTAAGCTTGGAAAAATACAAATTACTTAAAGAATTTGTGATTTTAAAATAAAATTAACTGCTACTGTGTGATATGTTTCATAATTCTGACCATTCTTACCATTTAGATCTTCCTAGACTATACTATCTACCATCGAATACTAGATGGGCAGTTAATTCCAATTTATGCCTTTTCATAAGAGAGGTTCAGTCCAAAGTTGTTCTTTAAGTTTTGGTCATGCTGCGACCAAATTGTGAAACTGTCTGTGAAACTTCAGATGTGATGCCAATACTGCGGTTTTTTTAGTTTGCAGGTCAAGATTAGTCTTGTTTGATAGTTTTTTTTTTATATATCTTATCTATTTTCCGACGTTTTGTATCTTGCTTTCTATTACATTTTATTTTATACAGTACTGTAATTTATTTTCTGGTCAATTTCTTTTTGTACTGGGATGCTTCTCTTTTAGGGGCACTTAGGCTTGTAGTATATGGTTGCCAGTTGGCCATTCGGTTATAGTTATACATTATTGGACATTATTTATGGTTAACCATCATCATTTACCATTTATGGTTAACCATCATCATTTACCTGAAACTCTTAATCCCAACCGCGAGGAGAACCTTTGTGACCGCGTATTAAATGTCGAAGAAAATGGACATGTGAGATAATCATCATGCAGTGTATAAAAAGCCACATACTGTATTCAATCTTCACTTACTTTTCTTGTGATAGATGAGGCATTAACCCTCAAAAGCTAAAGAATCTGTACTATTACTAGAATAGAAGTAGAATAATTTTAAACTAAAATGGCTCATTTGTCTCCTACCTCTGCCAGAATAGGATTGTCCTGGTTTTCCAAAAATAATCAAGAACAAAATCAAGTGGCTACTCACAGCAGTATCTCATTATATTACTGTAATGCTGATGTACTTAGCAATGTTATACAGTACTTATTTTTCTTTAATCTATAACCCTGGAGTAATTGTTGATATCTTATAATTTATGATGGGAGAAGGATAGACAGTGGTGGTGGTGGGAGGGGGGGGGGGGGGGGGGGCAGTAGCTGTAGTGAACAACACCTCGTAGTAACGGGGGATGTTGAGGAGGGAGAAGTCTAATTGGAAAGGGACCTCTGGTAGTGGTATCACTCGCCCCAGTTTTAATACCGACACCCTTCAGGGGTGAGCGAGCTGAATATATTCCTGGCATTCCATGCAACTTTTTTCTCTGGTATATTTAGCAGTATTTATACCTTTGAAATGGTGCTTTAAGGAGCATTTCACGGGGCGACACAGGTTCCTCGCCCAGAAATTGATTTTTCCTTTGTCAAAATCCCTTCTCTACTATTTTTGCTTTATAGGATGGTAATAATTAAATTATATTACACTCAATTGTTTGGTTAAACCATTATTACCATGATAATGACAATAATTATTCTTGTATGATTTTTACTTTCAGTTATTCTCTGACACTGATTGATGCTCTTGACACATTGGCCGTGATGGGAAATGAGACTGAATTCCAACGAGTAGCTGCACTGTTATTGGAAAAGGCCAACTTTGACCTTGACATCAATGTTTCTGTGTTTGAAACCAATATCAGGATAGTTGGTGGCCTTTTGAGTGCCCACCTTATGTCCAGAAAGTAAGTTTTTATTATAAATTATTTTATGATGATTTTTTTTTTTTATAAATGTGTGAAATGTGTTCATGCAAAACAACTGTTGTTGCATATGTTGCTACATTGCATTTTTACATGAAACATAATAGGGTTTCCTGTTTTGCTAAGAATGCATAGATTCCAGTGTTTTTCATTGTATAATCTGTATTGTTAGTTTTTACTCTATTTTCCTAGATAAATATGATTTGCCATAGAAGACAATGCTAATATTTATTTGTTCTTATACAAATACAAATCGTTTGTTCTTTATTTCTATGGAGAAGAATAACAGTGAAGGCTAGAATACGGCAGTTAAACTTTTTAACTAGACGTAAACAAGACAGGGTAGTTACTCTGTCGGCTTCTGGGTGCCCATCCCCACCATTCCAGCTCTCTCTAACCTCAATTGAATTTCAGCTGTCACAAAGAGAACACATATAAGAGATAATACAATATTTTAAATATTTAACTTAGCCGGTGAATATATAATAGCTGCTGCTCCAGCGGCTCGACAGAAAACACACACAAAAACTCGCGAGCGATCGCTATGAAGGTTGCGGGTGTGCCCACCAGCGCCAACTATCGGCCAGATACCGCATATACATGTAAACAGACCCAATTTTTTCTCTGTCGGCCTTAACGACAAGACGTATCAATACTCGCTGTATAACCTGGAGTTTTCTCAACATATTTGGTGAAGTACTTCCTTTTGGTTTGAGCTTTCGCAGTGCAGGTGTTTTATCTTCAACTTAAATCTTGAACTCGTTTTTGGATAGATTTAATTTTTGATGACTTTGGATTGTTTTTAGGACTTTCTTTGACTTTTAAATGGCCGACCCTTCCCTTAGTACGGAAGTGTGTTTTAGGCTTTTAGCAATTATCTTATCACGTTAATAATTAATTATAGATTTTCCTCTATATATTTTATATCTCAACCGCCTTTATTAGGCCTCTTCGATTAGCTTTCCATTTATAATAAACATCAAGATAAATTTTAATGATTTGTTTATATGCGACCTTTCCTGAGAGTAGGCGGTCCTAACTTGGAAACCGAAGTTAAACAACGTTGAGCCCTTTCAATCGTAAATAACTTTTACAGAGCAAATGATTTAAAACTTATTAAATGAATATTTTTTAGTAGATATTTTATGAAAGATTTTCTTTGAATAGTCTTCGTACTGTTTCAAAGATGAACTAACGTTTAGTTTATTTATGCTAAGCAGTTTGCGCTCTATCGTTACGATAGAGAGAGAGAGTATCACGGTTTCACTTTGCAGAAAGAGTAAATCGATTCTGACGTTTTGTTCATTCTTCTTCCAAAGCTTAAATGTTTTAAATACCATTTTAAAGGAACTTTTTAATTGAAAAACCTTTCAGTTTTTTCCTTTGGTCAAATAACCTGTTTATTGACGAAAGGTAAGTGGGCTCTTCTCTTCGGTGCGAAATCAAGAGAGAGAGAGAGAGAGAGATAGAGACGGAGAGAGAGAGAGGAGAGAGAACGTTCCGATCTTTATTCTCGTCCCAAGCGAGTAACGTTGTTCTCGAGTCAGTTTTTTACTCTCGTCCCTAGTCTCTGTACGGGGAGAAAGGATAAAACGTTTTTAGTTTTTATTCTCGTCCCAAGGCACTGTACGGTGAGAGATTGAAAACGTAGTTTTGAATGAACTAGTGTTTAGTCTCCTTCCCAGCCACTGATCTTTTTATCTTAAAATATGTTTACTGTTCTTTGCTTGTATTAATGTGCTTACATTATACGACTGATTTCGCAATTATAACCTTTTGAGGTAGAATTGCATGCTTCAGGTAGAAATCAGTTTTATTCATACCTAATGTGAATTGTTAAAAAATTCGATTTCAGTGAAATAAGTGCAAAACAGAAAATCGTAGTGATAAAGTGATAATTGCGCAAAGTGTTATCAGTGTTGCGACCGAGGGTTCGTCTGTTCGTGCCTGTCGTTCGCCTAGTCCGAGACCTCTTGCAAGCTCCCAAGCCCAGGGGAGAAGTAATGTCGTACGACTTATGGGTTCGAGAGGACTTGATCAGCGAACAGACGTTCCCTCTATGGTTTCAGGCGTGTCTCATCAACACCGCCCCTACCATAAGACGAGCGAGACGATTTTTTCCTCGTCATCCGAAGGCTTTTCGCATAAGAAACCGTGGAACAAGGTTTCGAGGCCCTTTAAGCGAAAGTCAGTCCTTTCAGGACAGGTCCAGCGTCCTGGTTTTAACTATTAGGACAGCTCTGACCCTATGCAGTCATCGGAAGACTGCTCGCCGCCTAAACTAAAGCGTAACACAGGCTCCGAGAGTCTTTTTGTAGGCAAGGTTTTGCAGTCACAGACGTTACCCTCGTCTCTTACCGCAACCATTCCCGTTGATCCTAAATGGGTTGTACGGCAAGACATACAGAATAAGCTTGCCTCTCTTATGGAGGACTATTCTGCTGAGCAGGTTCACGATGATCCTCGCCGCTTAGCTGATCGAGATCCTGGCCGTCAGCCGCCCAAACGAACCTTTGCTCGTCCTGTTGACGTTGACGTTACAAAGTCACGTCAGTCACGTTTTGTAGAGCCTCACTCGATCAGTCCAGTGTTGACTTTCAGCCGCTTGTGGACGTTCAGCCGCTGCCGCATGCTCTTGTTGACGTTCAGGACGTTCGCCAACCAGCGAAGTTGACTTGTTTTGACGTTGAGCGTCAAGCACCGCAGTCAAGAGTTGTTTTGACTGCTCAGTCTAGGCAGTCAAGGCAGTCTCGAGTTGACGTCGAGCGTCCTCCCGCACCTGTTGGTTGTTGCTGGTCAGTCCTTTAAGCAGTTACATGACATAGCGTCCTTGACTGCTACTGTTGCTCCTTTGCGTGTGGACTCTGCTTGTCAAGCATTGCCACCACGGCAGGTCTCTCCCTTGCTTGAGACTCGGCTATTGTCGGACAAGGTTCCTTCAGATGAGGAAGTTGCTGTTCCCCCTCCTACTGATATTCCCTTGAGGACTCTGTCAGACGGAGAGGAGCCTAAAGCTGCTCAGCCCTCTATGGACTTTAAATAAATCATGCTGATTTTTAAGGATCTTTGTCCGGATCTTTTTGTAACTGCTGCTCCTCGTTCGCCTAAACGTCAGAGTTTACACTAGGCCTAGCTACTTCGAAGCCGTTGTTTTATAAGCTAGTGCTCTCTCGCTCTTCTAAGAGAGCTTTACGTTTGCTAGGCGACTGGTTTATCACCAGGAGGAGTTTGGGGGAGACAGCCTTTGCTTTCCCTACTTTTAAGCTGGCTTATAGAGCGAGAGTCTGATATGACACGGGAGAAGTTCTCGGCTTGGGAGTTCCTGCCTCTGCCCAGATAGACTTCTCAAACCTCATAGACTCTCCCTGGCGCCTGGCCATGAGACGCTCCAAGATTTTATGGTCGACTTCAGAGCTAGACCATCTCCTGTTAGGAGTTTTTTTTTTTTTTTTTTTTTTTTTTTTTTTTTCTTTTCTTTTTCTCGAGCGTTTGAAGTTTTGCTGTACAATTATGTCATGCATAAACAAGGCTTTCAGGGATGGCTCCAATGATCTGACAGCCACGTTCTCTGCAGGAACAAGTCCCTCAGGGATGGCTCCAATGATCTGGCAGCCATGTTCACTGCAGGAGTACGTAAGAGGCAAGTGCGCTCAATGTGTTCATTGTCAAGACAAACTTCACGATGAAATCTACCAGGCTGTCTTGACAGCATTAATGGAAGGCGACTGGATGGTCTCTCTCGACCTTCAGGAGGCATACTTCCACATTCCTATACACCCGGATTCCCAACCGTTTCTGAGGTTTGTTTACAGGAATGTGGGGTACCAGTTTCGAGCCCTGTGCTTTGGCCTCAGTCCTGCTCTTCTCGTGTTTACGAGGCTCATGAGGAATGTGGCAAAATCCCTCCATCTATCGGGGATCCGAGCCTCCCTGTACTTGGACGACTGGCTTCTC
The DNA here is from genome assembly GCF_036898095.1 of Palaemon carinicauda. NCBI lineage: Eukaryota > Metazoa > Arthropoda > Malacostraca > Decapoda > Palaemonidae > Palaemon > Palaemon carinicauda. Next base: position 53,957,040 of record NC_090728.1, on the reverse strand, counting down.
AGAGCATCGTCCAGTCTTCGCTGTCTGCAGGATCTACATTGGACGTTGTGTCTGGCCAGGGAGTTGGGACTTTTGGTCAACCTAAAAGTCCCAACTGATCCCATCCCAGATTATTCTATATTTGGGGATGGAGATTCGCAGTCCAGTTTTTTCGGGCTTTTCCGTCTGCCACCGAATAGAACAAGCCCTGCTCGAAGTCCAACTAATGCTGAAAAGAAAACGTTTGTTCAGTCAGGAGTTGGAACAGTCTCGTAGGGACTCTCTCATCCCTGGAGCAGTTTGTCTCACTAGGGAGACTACACCTTCTGCCTCTCCGGTTCCATCTAGCCTCTCACTGGAACTAGGACAAGACGTTAGAGACGGTATCATTCCCAGTCTCCGAACCAGTAAAGGCATGCCTGAAATGGTGGGACAGCAATATCAGTCTGAGAGAGGGACTATCCCTAGCAGTCAAGAACCCAAACCACGTGTTGTTCTCAGACGCGTCGGATTTGGGTTGGGGTGCGACCCTGGACGGTCGGGAATGCTCGGGTCTGTGGACCTCAAGTCAGAAGAGCATGCACATCAACGGCAAGGAGCTATTTGCAGTCCACTTGGCCTTGATGATATTCGAAAGCTTCTTCGAAACTAAGTGGTAGAGGTCAACTCAGACAACACCACAGCTTTAGCGTACATCTCCAAGCAAGGAGGCACATACTCCTTCACGCTGCTCGAGATCGCAAGGGACCTTCTCTTATGGTCAAGAAATCGAGGCATCTCCCTGTTGACGAGATTCATCCAGGGGGACTTGAACGTCTTGGCAGACTGTCTCAGTCGGAGGGGTCAGGTGATACCCACGGAATGGACCCTCCACAAGGACGTGGGCAAGAGTCTTTGGGCTACTTGGGGTCAACCCACCATAGACCTCTTTGCCTCCTCGTTGACCAAAAGGTTACCAATCTATTGCTCTCCAGTCCTAGATACAGAAGCAATCCACATAGATGCGTTTCTACTGGATTGGTCTCTTCTGGACTTATATGCATTCCCACCATTCAAGATAGTCAACAAGGTACTGCAGAAGTTCGCCTCTCACGAAGGGACAAGGTTGACGTTGGTTGCTACCCTCTGGCCCGCGAGAGAGTGGTTCACCGAGGTACTTCAATGGCTGGTAGACTTTACAAAAAGTCTTCCTCTAAGGGTAGATCTGTTACGTCAGCCCCACGTAAAGAATGTCCATCAAAGCCTCCCCGCTCTTCGTCTGACTTCCTTCAGACTATCGAAAGACTCTCAAGAGCTCGAGGCTTTTCGAAGGAGGCAGCCAGTGCGATTGCAAGAGCGAGGAGAGCTTCTACCATTAGAGTATACCAGTCGAAGTGGGAAGTCTTTCGAGACTGGTGCAAGTCAGCATCTGTGTCCTCGTCCAGTACCTCTGTAGCCCAAATCGCAGATTTTCTTTTACATCTGAGAAAGGTTCGCTCCCTTTCAGCTCCCACGATTAAGGGCTACAGGAGCATGTTGGCTCCGGTCTTTCGACATAGAGGCTTAGATCTTTCCAACAATAAAGATCTCCAAGATCTCCTTAAGTCTTTCGAGACCTCTAAGGAACGTCGTTTGGCAACTCCTGGATGGAACTTAGACGTGGTCCTAAGGTTCCTCATGTCAGACAGGTTTGAGCCATTACTTTCAGCCTCCCTGAAGGATCTCACCCTCAAGACACTTTTCCTAGTGTGCTTGGCTTCGGCTAAAAGGGTCAGTGAACTTCATGCCTTCAGTAAGAACATCGGCTTTTCTACAGAAAAAGCCACTTGTTCACTTCAACTTGGTTTCCTGGCCAAAAATGAACTGCCTTCTCGTCCTTGGCCTAAATCTTTTGATATTCCTTGCTTATCAGAGATCGTAGGCAACGAACTGGAAAGAGCATTATGTCCTGTTAGAGCTCTTAAGTTCTATTTAGCTCGTACTAAGTCATTACGAGGTAAATCTGAGGCATTATGGTGCTCAGTTAAGAAACCATCATTGCCTATGTCAAAGAATGCTTTGTCATATTTTATCAGATTTTTAATACGAGAAGCTCATTCTCACTTGAATGAGAAAGACCGATGTTTGCTTAAGGTTAAGACGCACGAAGTTAGAGCTATAGCAACCTCCGTGGCCTTCAAGCAAAATGAATCTCTGCAAAGTATTATGGACGCGACTTTTTGGAGAAGCAAGTCAGTGTTCGCGTCATTTTACTTAAAAGATGTCCAGACTCTTTACGAGGACTGCTACACACTGGGTCCATTCGTTGCAGCGAGTGCAGTAGTGGGTGAGGGTTCTACCACTACATTACCCTAATTCCAATATCCTTTTTAATCTGTCTCTTGAAATGTTTTTAATATTGTTTTTAGGGTTGTACGGAAGGCTAAGAAGCCTTTCGCATCCTGGTTGATTTGGCGGGTGGTCAAAGTCATTTCTTGAGAGCGCCCAGATTAGGGGTTTGATGAGGTCCTGTTGTATGGGTTGCAGCCCTTAATACTTCAGCTCCTGGGAATCTTTCAGCATCCTAAGAGGATCGCTGGGCTTCGTGAGGAAGACAGACTAATAAGGCAGAGTAATCGTCTAAGTCAACTTCCTTACCAGGTACCTTTATATATTTGGGTTTTGTTATGATATAACTGTCAAAAACTCTAAGCATATACGCTGTAAACTTAATTAACTCTGGTCTCTACCCACCACCATGGGTGTGAATCAGCTATTATATATTCATCGGCTAAGTTAAATATTTAAAAATGATATTTTAATTATAAAATAAATTTTTGAATGTACTTACCCGGTGAATATATAAATTAAAGGCCCCCCCTTCCTCCCCGATAGAGACCCAGCGGGATGAGAAAAATTGGGTCTGTTTACATGTATATGCGGTATCTGGCCGATAGTTGGCGCTGGTGGGCACACCCGCAACCTTCATAGCGATCGCTCGCGAGTTTTTGTGTGTGTTTTCTGTCGAGCCGCTGGAGCAGCAGCTATTATATATTCACCGGGTAAGTATATTCAAAAATTTATTTTATAATTAAAATATCATTTTACAGTAGCACAGTATATTATTTATAGAAACATATCCCAACTCGTATGAAACATTTAAAGCATATTAATGTGAGACTTGCAAATAGTATAGTATTTCATTACACCAGAGAAATTCTGTTCATTGCGGGATAGTCTTGTTCAAATAGCATTTGTCCACCAAAATTTGGATTCAGATGGAAATTTTTGATTTTTGACTGATACTATGCTCGTATACTGCTTTGGAATTTTATGGTCGTACACCGAAATGAACGTACTGTATTATGAGTTATTTGTAAACTCAGGTATTACTGCACAATGAAATGAACACTGACATGGTTAATTGGTGAAAAAAAATTATTTATTATGAAAAATTTGATAAAAATAATGGACAGATAAACAAGAGACAAGGAAATGTTAGAGATGATAAAAACAAAGTGGACAGATAAACACGAGACAAGGAAATGTTAGAGTCAATAAAAACAAAGTGGACAGATAAACACGAGACAAGGAAATGTTAGTCAATAAAAACAAAGTGGACAGATAAACACGAGACAAGGAAATGTTAGAGTCAATAAAAACAAAGTGGACAGATAAACACGAGACAAGGAAATGTTAGAGATGATAAAAACAAAGTGGACAGATAAACACGAGACAAGGAAATGTTAGAGTCAATAAAAACAAAGTGGACAGATAAACACGAGACAAGGAAATGTTAGTCAATAAAAACAAAGTGGACAGATAAACACGAGACAAGGAAATGTTAGAGTCAATAAAAACAAAGTGGACAGATAAACACGAGACAAGGAAATGTTAGAGTCAATAAAAACAAAGTGGACAGATAAACACGAGACAAGGAAATGTTAGAGACGATAAAAACGAGAATATAATTTAAAATGGATTCCTCCTGGCTAGTACAGTGGTACCGTGTTCGCCTAGCATTTGCATGACAGTAGATCGATCCCAGCCCAGGACTATGAGTTTAAGCTGTTTACTGGAGACACCACTGTTGTCATTGGGCACCATAGTGGGGGGTTGGGCTTGCCAAGCTGTTATTCTGGTGAGCATCTATTATAATGAAAGTGAAACTGAAACCAGACACCTTTAAGCAACCTAACATACATATGTAAACATATACAAAGCCTTATACAGTATATTTCTTATTTGTTTTTTGGCTAATAAAAATAATGGTACGAATTATTTAACCACATCTATGTATTATCAAAGTTCCATCTGTAGTACTGTACTCTTTATTACAATCATGTACTAAATATCATCTAGAATATTCTGATTATTATGGGTTCATTTGCTTTTTCAGAATGGGTCTTGAATTGGAAGAGGGGTGGCCATGCACTGGTCCTTTGTTGAACATGGCTAAAGATGTTGCAAACAGACTTTTACCAGCTTTTGACACTCCAACCGGTAAGTATAATGTGCGTAACTGTACATTTGCGAAAACTTTACTCCCATTTAGCTGCCACAAATATTTGTTATTTAAAAAAAGTAAAACTTGTTACAAAATGGTTCTAACTTCACATGATACAATAACCTCTTGCCCTGGCTGCAAAAAAAATTACCTTGTTTTGGGTTCTGTATGTATAGGATTTTGTATCTTTTCATCATATTAATTACTGTATCAGTAAATCTTTAAGAGTAAGAATTGTGCTGTATTTAGTGTGGATTGTTGTGTACCTGGGTTATCACAGATTTAAATTCACATTTAGGATTGTGGCAGAAATTTGAGTTCTGCTTGCAGCTCCAAAAAGTTTTCACTAGCATTCATAACTTCACTGTCCCTGTGAGCTATGGATGAGGTGTTTTGGGGGAACCAAAAGGTCTACCTGCTGGTTCATCATCATTGCTGATCATATGTACAGTGTATATAGTCTGTCTCTAGGACATTGTTCTGACCCTTACCTCTGCTAGTCATGGTAAACCTTTAAACTAGCAAAATTTTGAAAAGCAGAATTATTTTCTGGCAACAGTACAGTACATATTCAATACAGTATATAGATGCAACGAAAAATACAATACTGTAAAAATGTTCAAAATTTAGCAGATCCTATTCTAGATCTCCCAGACATGTTCTGGTACTATACTGAATGGTGATAGAAATATGAAGAATATTTTGATATTTAATATAAATATTTAGAAATGATTTATTTATGAATTAGTTTTTATTAACATTAAAAAAACAATAAAGAATTTGTACAGTACTTCTTTTTAAAATAATAAAGATTTACTGTGGAATACTTTTGAGTATGCTCTTATTATTCTCATAGTCACAGAAATAAGGCAATTTAATATCAGTAATTTATGGAAACCCTATTTTATGTACAGTAATAAGTAATGGGATGAATAGGAAGATGTCTCATTTAGTTTGATACTAAACTGAGTTAAAATTTAATACTTATTCTTTTTAGAACCACCTCATGTCCTGTTTAAATGCCTCACAGGGAGTTGACACAAATAAAATAGTGATTTATATTTGTAAAACAAGTTATTTCAGACGTTTTCTTTTTAATTGTCCAATACTGCATATGGATATCACTATAGTTTAGTGTTATTTTTACCAGTATTTTTTTCAGCAACACCACATCAATAGAAATAACTAATACTTGGATGTTGTTTTCTCAGGAATGCCCTATGGTACAGTGAACTTGAAAGAAGGCGTTCCTTACGGTGAAACACCTGTAACTTGCACAGCTGGTGTTGGCACATTCCTCATAGAATTTGGTTCATTGTCAAGACTCACTGGGGATACTGTTTATGAAGAGGTAGAGTGCCAGCATTTGTGCTTTTTTTCCCCATATAACCTTACAATAACTTACGTAGTTGAAATCCTGAACCTTATTTTTTCTCTTCTTGGTGCAGTTTTAGTTGTTTAGAGTTCGTAAAATCAATAAATACAGTACTGTCATTGTTTTTGTTTTAAAGCAACCTGCTGTCATTAAGCATTTTAAAAACCACAATTGTTAGCTATTTATAGATAACTGATGTGTATGGAAGACTTAAATTCTTATTTTCTAGCCCTGTGTTTATGGTACTGTACATGTATATGGGTATTCCATTTAAATTTTGACACATTTAAAATGCTGTAAAGTTATTAGCAATGCCAACAATAACTTATGGCATCTATCAACAAGAGCCTACATACTTTGTTGCAAAATGTTCACTATTCTTTACAATCATATAAAAAATATTTTCTACATGTACAGTATTATGTTATTTATTTAGTATTTTGTGGTAATTATTAAATCGGTTTCAATTCCTCTCAAATTTTTAGGTAGCCATGCGTGCAATGCATGCTGTTTGGGACCACAGATCATCTATAAATTTACTAGGCAACCATATTGATGTTACTACAGGGAGGTGGACTGCACAGGACTCCGGAATAGGTATGCTGCTGAATTCCCATATTCTTTAGTAGTAATCCAGCCATTTCTGTCTAATGTAACAGTGTTCAGGAATTGTTAAATTGTTAACCTATTGATAAACTTATGATTAACAGTTATGAGTGTAATCATGTGCCTCCATTTGTTAGTCTTTATTGCCAGCTTTTGTAGAAAATTTAATTTAAAAATGCATTTAGTCATAAGCAGTTTAATGGATGGAATTTGATTACTGTATGTACTTGGGTATAATGTGACATTTGAAGACCTAACTTTGAAGCTAATTTTAATGAGCTGCTTCATACACAAGATATAGAATTAACATATATACTAATTGGCCAGGCTTTGCATTGACCAAACTATATGACCATTTACTAGGGTCAAAAAGTACAGCTTCAGTTAAAATAAAAAGGATTTTTCATAGCATTTAGGGCCAAAGCCAAGGCAGAGAAGTAAAAACTTGAAAGGTAGACCTGTCTTTTTTGTAAAGAATTCTCAGAGGTTAGTATTGCTCTAAATAAGACCACAAGGAGTTACTGTTGCATTTTTTCCCTGGTTAAGACAGGAAGAGGTATCCCTTCTGATATGCCAACTGCAAATCAACTTATTTTTTACTAAGCCTCTCATGAATTAAGGATTGATTTTTTACAAAGCTTCTCATAAACATTAAGAATTAGGTAAAATGTCATTTAAAGTATCCTAAAAATCTATAACTATTAAAAATTAAAGGTTTTAGGATTACATAAGGAAAATTAATTGCAGGCATATTACCAGAGATTTGATTTAAATCAATTTATCAAAACTTTAGAAATAATGGTATTTATTTTTATACGTTCCTACGCACTCCAAAATGCCCAAAATATTAATAAAACGTGTACCTAAACAACAATAATTATTTAAATGTGTACGAAATTGGTCGGAAAACTATATAAAACAATTTTAAACCATTTACTGTACATACCTTTGAGCAGCGGTTCGATGGCATACAGGAATGGATGTGGAGAGGATGGAAGGGGGAGGTTACTGCTTGGAAGGAGAGTCCCCTTCCATGATGTGGCTGGGTAGTTCTTCAGGGGTTTTTTCTCTCTGCAGTAAAAGGTCGGGCAAATCTCCTTCAGGGGTTTTTTCTCTTCTGTTTCTCTTCTTTGGAGGTGAATCAGGCTGGGATGTAGCAGCTCTCTTTTCTTTTATGAAAAACATGTCAATTGTCAGCTGCTTCTTTCTCTTCTTCACTATTCTTCTAAAGTGAGACATAACATTATCATTAATGTAGGTATTGGCCGTCATTTTCTTCCAAAATAACCCGGTCTCATCGCAATTGAAGACTTGCTGTGGGATCAAATTTTGTTCCTTAATGTATCGGTCGAATTCAACAACGTATTTTTCAGCTGCCGCCTGATCCGAACTGGCTGCCTCCCCATGCCGAGTCACACGGTGAATACCAGTTCTGTTCCGGAATTTCTCGAACCAGCCCCTGCTTGCTTTAAAAGTAAATGACGAATCACTTTCACTAGTACTGGCACTTTTCTTCATCAATTCTTCATAAATATGAAGAGCTTTCTCGCAAATGAAAGCTATACTTATACTTTCCCCGGCCAACTGTTTTTCTTTAATAAATATAAGGAGCAACTTTTCCATTTCCTCAATTACTTGTGGCCTTTGCTTACTAATTGCTGTCACTCCCTGTGCAACATTAGCTTTCTTTATCACTTCCTTATTTTTCAAAAAGGTCGAAATGGTCGACTTCGCCATGCCATACTGTAAGGCTAGTTCAGACACTCGTACACCATTCTCGTATTTCGCAATAATTTCCTTCTTCAACTCGATCGTTGCTCTCACTGTTTTCCTCTTATCCTTCCCCTTATCACTAACTTTCTTGGGGCCCATTATTATCGGCAAAAAAAGACAATAAAACGCACTAAATCACAATAAATTCTCAACACGTGTTGTCGGACTGACGCTCTCTCTTGAAATGATGCTACCCGACCAAGCGAGAGTAGCCGAGATGGCCGCTCATCTCACTCGGCCACGCGTTCGGCTGTTTGAGTTCCGATTTTTTGTTCGAACACCGCAGCAAAAATTACTCGAAATTTTTGGTCGAACTCCGATTTGTTCGAATTTAGAGTCGTTCGACTACCGAGGTATCACTGTATATAGATAAGGGCAACTTTTATTGTTTTTAATAGTAAAATTTTTAAAAAATTTTATCTTTTCCTTTCACTTACAGGAGCTGGCATCGATTCCTATTTTGAGTATCTTGTGAAAGGAGGCTCACTACTTCAAAGACCAGAGTTAATGGCTATTTTCAAGCAAGCTAGAGCTGCAGCGGACAAGTATTTACGGCATGACGATTGGTATTTATGGGCAACAATGACTAAAGGACATGTTACAATGGCGGTATTTCAGTCTCTAGAAGCATACTGGCCTGGAGTTCTAGCCCTGATAGGTAAGTCACTGAATTCTGTCATATTTTTGTTTTTATCGTTTGTATATTTTTAAAATTTCTCATATAACAGGTATCTTTTTAATAGATCATAAGATTTGCTTATATTGCAAGGTGTCACTTGCATGATTAATAGAGCCTGGATGTTCCTGGTCATTTGCATGTAGAATATTGTTGTTATCGTGATGATTTCTCATAATTAAACTTGTTTTAAGTGCTCAATTATTCTAGTATAGATACTGAAAATTAATCTATCAACTATAAGGCCGGGAGCACACTAGCGACTCTGTGGGGCCACAAAGCCACAACATCGTGTGGCGGGGATGTGGTCTCCCATAGGTTTCCATTGTTTTCAAGTTTTGCTGCGCAAACTAGCGACTGTGGCAAGCAACTGTGGCTCTCTGTCGCTCATCCCTGCCACAGGCGTGGCGTGGCTTTGTGGCGCCACAGAGTCGCTAGTGTGCTCCCGGCCTAAGACATTACTCAGTTTATGATTTGCATAACAAACTGACCCACAAAACGGATTTAATCTGAATTCAATTCCTGTGATAGTCCAGATTTAAATATGGTGATGGCTTGTGCTTCTTTGTTTCATATTTTGAAATCCTTATCAACATCTGATGTTTTTGTTACTGTATTATTGATAAACCTTGTATAAAAGTATAAATAAAAGGCTATGTATTGTCATTAGTCAATTCTTTCTTCCTAGAATACTCTAGTAAATAGCAATAAAATATCATTCAATGATGAAAAAAATATTTATGATAAACATATATGAAATGTTATAGTATATGTCAATTCATTAATTTGATATAGAAACTTCAGAACATTAATGTTTAAGGAATAGATGGCATGCTGTTTGTTCATAACTATTAATTATTTGTATAATTTATAGAATTTTTAAGCTTTATGAACTGTATTTTTTTTTTAAATTATTGTTTCATGCTTTCATTTTGTAAAATTCTACGTATTTTAATAACTTTAATAAGGTCATGCATATACTTTGCTCTATCTCATACAAAATCGGTAGTCATCTGTGTGGCTAGAATGCAGGAGAATTTTGAAATATTGAAAAACCCATATTAAATGTGAATAATTTGTCAGTAACTCATTCAACTTTTAGTTTCTTAAATACTGTACAAAGTTTCATTTGTCATAATGTTCAATAGTTTATTTCACCTCATAATTTTACAGTGAACTATTTTAAATTGAATCATCTAATTTCAGGAGATATAAATTCAGCTCAGAAGATAATTTTCAATTACCACCAAGTATGGAAGCAGTTTGGGTTTACTCCTGAGTTTTACAACATTCCTCAGGTACAGTATCTTAGGTATTTGATTTATTACAAAATCCATCAGTTTACAATGCCTATATTGTGTGATCAAGACTCGTAACAGACACACTATAAAAAATAACACATGTTGAACGAAGTGTCACCAAGAAATCGAATAAGTTCTAAAATTCTAACGCGATCAAGGAATATAAGAAGTTTCCCCGAGTGTGATTTTCCACCTTCTCAAATAAAAGCTCTGTCTAAGGAGCTTGATAAGGATTTCATAGGCTCAGTCAACACTGGGTCAATAAAGGAGACTTATGTATTCACTCTTCTTGCTAAATCAAGGTTCTTACAGGTTTTCTTTCTACTTTTTATCTGGTAACAAAGACTTCGTAGCTAATTTTAAAATTAAACAATGTCATCCCTAAACACCAAAAAGTCTCAGATCTTTTTATCTGTTTCTATTCTGTTTTGATTTTCTGGGAACTTTTGTAGAAACTAAAAGTAACCAGGACAGCTATTATTAACTTTGGTACCTTTTCCTCCTCCTAATCTACTTTCTAATACTAGCAAAAGATATGAAGATTCCAAATTCAGCTAACAAGGTTACGATTTGCTTTTAATTTTTCCCGATGATCACCACATTGTAGTCACAAAGGAGATCCTGGAGGATTTATAGTGGTGGCAACACCCTGGTGACTTTTCAGTGGGAGTACCTTTGATTCCAGTCTCTCTGGAAACCTATAATTAAAGACTTTTCTAGTATTAGGTGGGGAGCACTTCTCCATCAGTAGACAATAAGCACCTGGTAATTAATTTTTCAACTCCAGTTTATGGCAATCTTTCTGAGGCTATGAGCATCTACTTCATCATTGGAGGGTAGTCAGCATATTGATTGAAAATTGGATGACAGTTACTTATTGTTGGAACTAGGCAGGTAAAAGGTCGTAGTTGCTGTGGTAGACTGGTATGGGATGTCTTTTTATGGGCAGAGACTAGCAATGTAAGAATAATGAATGCTAAGGGGTATTTCAGAAAAACACAATATGATACAAATAAGTCTCAGCTGGAGAATGCAAGTCTCTCATCAAAATGGTTGTTGGATACAGAGTTCTGCAAGGTACTTTGTAAACATTGGGTAGACTGTTTATGTAGATCTGTTTGCCATAAGTTTAAACCACAAGATTACCGTCTACTTCTTAGCTCATCTTAGTCTAGTAGCTTGAAAGTTGGGCACAATATTGCATTCTTGGGATAATCTGGTTGTATATGCATTTGCAATTCAGCACATGAGCCTGTTTTAGCAGCAAAAGAATCAGTGTATGGACTTTGTATTATTGCAAGTGGACACACCCCAGGAGTCCCATTCTACAAGCTATTGAAGCATCCACATTTTGTGAGCTTTTACAACAACCTTGAGATGCTTCAATTGCATGCTTTAACAATACTGTATAAGATTCAAAAGCCATTCTTATTTTATGAGAATGCTAATGCAGCCACCTTTCAATCTTGCTAAGCATCAGCCAGCAATCTTTGCCAATTCTTATGATCTGAAAACTCTAATCTAACACTTCAGGAGTGAGATTCCTTGAAGGACTATTTATTTTCTTTAATTGAACCTTTGCCTTATGTCAGCCATTAAAAGTCTTTCTACAGTGCAGAACAAACATTGTCAGGAGCCTTCCAACTGGACCTCACTCCAAAGAGATTATTTGAAGCACTTGTGACGGCAAGACTAGTTGCAAAATCATACGATATTGGTCTTAATTACACCTGCTAAATATTTATTGTTCTCTTCAGACATTAGAGTGAACAAAAATGAAAGACTTAGTGCCTCTTTTTTATGTCCCTGCCTTGTCATTAGCATTCAGTAGTGAAGATGGTCTTTTGCTCTGTCCTCTGAGGTCCATTTGTCACTATGGGTGGATGAGAAAGGATCTTAGAGGTAGCTCTGGCATTTCCTAGTAAAGGCAAGATAAAAACTAGGTTTCTAAATGTATTGTATTACTGTATATTGGTTTAAACTGGCAATCTTTTGTGATTATTAAATTATCAAACTGTGAGAGGTAGTGGGTAAGAGTAAGAGACTCAGTCTGGTAATTCACCTGAATTTTGATTTTAGCATGATGTGTTTGATCTGGCTGTGATGAAACAAACTTTATTTTTTAAAAGAAAACTTGTTTTTTCTTAGAAATCCATCTATTGTATACAGCTTCCCTTATCTCAGCCCATCACCTGGCTATTTCCCAAACAGCCCAGACTATATTAAAGAGGGTTGTTGGTTCGTATGGGTAGATCCAGACATTATAAGAGTGAACGATACATCTAATTAGAACACAAATGAATGTGTCTCTAGTTTTTCAAGACTAAATGTGTGCAAATGAGGAATTATTAAAGCCTGAATGTGAGCGTATGATTGAAATGTCTGCATGAAAAATTAATTTTATATTTTATAAACTCAATTTGTGACAGGTAATGTGTGAGCTTCATGAAGTAAGCTGGGGCTTACCCATGTTACTGACAGAATGTGAAACTGGTTTGTCTGTCTGGAGCAGGCATTAAGGCTTTAGCATTGCATTTATGAATATGTCTTAAGACTGTGTATTTTCTTACCAATTTATGAAAATTACATGCAGTAAAAAAGGAACAGCCATGATAAGATTTTTTTCAATATTAATCTTACCCGGTGATCATGTAGCTGCAGCTCTGCTGCCCGACAGAAAAAACCTACGGGCGGGATACGCCAGCGATCGCTATACAGGTGGGGGTGTACAACAACAGCGCCATCTGTCGAGTAGGTACTCAGGTACTTCTTGTCAACAAGAACCAATTTTCTCTCTGTCGTGCCACCGGCAAGACCTACTTGATACGCTGTTGTTTCTGGAGTTGCTTTCACGCTTTTTGGTGATGTATTCTCTCTAGTTATTAGCTTTCGCTGTACAGGAGTTATCATCAATACCTTATCAAGCTTTATTGATTAGATTTTGGATTATTTGTTGACGACTTGGATAGATTTTGGATTTCCCCCTTTGACTAATTCAAGATGTCTGACCCTACTCAAGTCCCCAAGTACAGGCAGTGTAGCGCTAGGGACTGTTCTAGGCGTCTTCCGAAGGCCTCTATAGATCCTCACACCGTTTGTTCCAATTGTAGGGGTAAAGCCTGTCAATTGGAAGATCGATGTGAGGAATGCGCTGGGCTTTCGGAATTCGATTTTCAAGAATTCCTTAAGAATGCACGTAGGCTAGAGAAGGATAGGATCAGGAGGAGTTCGTCTCGCTCTTTTGATTTTTCCTCTCCCCATGCCCCACAACCTATTCCTTCCCCTGTAGTGGTTACACCCGACCCTTCTACTAGCTCTCAGCAACCCTCGATGGCGGACATGATGCGTGCCATTCAGGCTCTTGGTGACAGAGTTGAGTCATTAGCGAATGACCGCAATCAACTCTTGGCCGACGTCAAAGAGTTGAAGGAGAAAAGTGCAGTGGGAAGTGTAGTGAGTGCAAGTGCTGTGAAAAGTGTCAGTGTTACGCATGAGGGTGCATCTGTTCGTGCCAGTCGTCCTCCCAGTCCGGGACCTCTTGCAAGCTCCCAAGCCCAGGGGAGAAGCAATGTCGAAGGACCAAAGGGTTCGACAGGCCTTGATCAGCGTACAGATGTACCCTCAGTGGTTGCGGACGTATCTTGCAGAGATCGTCCCACCCACAAACAGACGAGTGAGCCCATTCATTCCTCGTCTGCGGAAGAAGTTTCTCGTCAGAAACGCTGGACCAAGGTCTCACGACCTCTCAAGCGCAAGGTCCCTTCCGAGCGAGTCCAACGGCCCAGGTGTAGCCACTGGGTCAGTTCGGACTCGCCGCAGTCTTCCGAAGACTGCACACCTCCCAAGAGAGGTAGAGTGGTTCCGCAGCAGGCAATCACTCCGTCTGTTGCCGCACCAACCGCTGTAGACCTTAAGTGGTCCTTGCTGCAGTCTATGCAGACTCGGCTAGCTTCCTTCATGCAGGAGTATCGTGCTGAGAAGGTTGACGCTGCACCCGTTAACCTACAACCTGCCACGGTTGTGCGCTCAGCTGACACTGCGGCTGCCTGCTCCCACACTCCGGCTGTGAGAGCTCCACCACCGATGCGCAGTCGACCCTGCCAGACGCATGTTGACGTTAGCCGACGTGCGGCACCCTCCGTTGACATGCGTGAGCTACCGCATCAGCAGTGGGAAGGTGCTGTCAAGCTGCCGTGTTTTGACGCAATGCGGCAGTCTCCGCAACCCACGGCAGTCCCCACCACGCACCACCACTCCGCTTTTGTTGTTGCCAGCTCTCAGACTGACCAGCAGCGGCATGATGTTGGATCCAGTGCAGCTACGCATGCACCCGTGCTGCCGGATTCAGCCGTTCAGCTTTCTTCTCCTCCTTTGCCGCTTCCTCCTCAGCATTCGGATGAAGGAATCTCTGATGACGACGAAGCTGCGCATTTGGACGATCAACACTCCGACATAGATGAACCCAAGACTACGCCTCCCTCCTTAGACTTTAGGAAAGTCCTTGCCCTGTTTAAGGAGTTGTATCCGGACCAGTTTGTGTCTGCAGCCCCACGCTCACCTCCCTCTGAGTTCGCTTTAGGCATGCAGTCAGCAGCTCCTGCCTTTACGAAGCTCGTACTCGCGCGCTCATCCAAGAGAGCTTTAAGGGTACTGGGAGAGTGGTTGCAGGCCAAGAAGCAACTTGGGAAGACATCCTTCATCTTTCCCCCGACCAAGCTTGCTTCCAAATCTAGCGTCTGGTATGCCACGGGAGAAGTTCTCGGCTTGGGAGTTCCTGCCTCTGCCCAGGGCGACTTCTCAAGTCTGGTAGACTCTCCCCGCAGACTGGCTATGAGACGCTCCAAGATTTGCTGGACCTTTTCAGACATGGACCATCTTTTGAAGGGAGTTTTCCGTGCGTTTGAGATCTTCAACTTCCTGGACTGGTGTTTGGGAGCGTTGAGCAGAAAGACCTCCCCTTCGGATAAGGACTCTGCCATGCTCATCATGTCATGCATGGACAAAGCCATTCGGGATGGGTCTGGCGAGCTTGCGGCTTCTTTCGTGTCTGGAGTTCTTAAGAAGCGAGATCACCTTTGCTCCTTCTTGTCGGCGGGGATCACACCATGTCAAAAGTCAGAGCTGATGTTTGCTCCGCTATCCAAGTGTCTCTTTCCTGAAGAGCTGATCAAGGGGATTGCCGCCTCGTTGATCCAGAAAGATACCCATGACCTGGTGGCGTCATCCGCACGTAAAGTCACAGCTTTACCTTCCGTGCCTAGACCTAGGATGGACACACCAGCGTCTAGGTTCATTCCGCCCTTTCGTGGCAGATCCTCCAGCAGAGAAGGTACCCGTGCCGATAGTCAACGTGGCAAAAAGAAGAAGGGTTCCAAGTCCTCAAAAGGCAGAGTCTGACTGCCATCTTCTCCAGACAGCAGTGGGAGCCAGGCTCAAGAACTACTGGCAGGCCTGGGAGAACAGGGGTGCAGACGCACAGTCTGTGAAGTTGCTCAGAGAGGGGTACAGGATTCCATTCTTGCGCAAGCCCCCTCTAGCAACAACTCCCATCGACCTCTCTCCCAGGTACAGAGAGGAGGACAAAAGGCTAGCTTTACAGCAAGAGGTGTCTCTCTTGCTACAAAAGGGAGCGGTAGTCATAGTCCGGGACCATCAATCCCCGGGCTTCTACAACCGTCTCTTCTTAGTAGCGAAGAAGACAGGAGGGTGGAGACCGGTGCTGGACGTCAGTGCTCTAAATGTCTTTGTCACCAAGCAGACGTTCACCATGGAGACGACGAAGTCGGTGCTAGCATCGGTCAGGAAGGAAGACTGGATGGTCTCGTTAGACCTAAAGGACGCGTACTTTCACGTCCCCATCCACCCAGATTCCCAACCTTTCCTAAGGTTCGTCTTTGGGAAGGTGGTTTACCAGTTCCAAGCCCTGTGCTTTGGCCTAAGCACGGCACCTCTAGTGTTTACCAAACTGATGAGGAATATTGCCAAATTCCTGCATTTAGCAGACATCAGAGCCTCCCTCTATTTGGACGACTGGCTTTTAAGAGCTGCGTCAAGTCGTCGCTGTCTGGAGAATCTCAAATGGACTATGGATCTGACCAAGGAATTGGGTCTCCTGGTCAATATAGAAAAGTCTCAACTCGTCCCATCCCAAACTATAGTCTATCTAGGTATGGAGATTCAGAGTCAAGCTTTTCGGGCTTTTCCGTCGGCCCCCAGAATCAGTCAAGCCCAAGAATGCATCCAGAGCATGCTGAAAAGGAACCGATGTTCAGTCAGACAGTGGATGAGTCTAATAGGGACACTTTCATCGCTGGACCAGTTCATCGCGTTAGGGAGACTCCACCTCCGACCCCTTCAGTATCACCTAGCTGCTCACTGGAGAAAGGACATGACGCTAGAAGCCGTCTCAGTTCCTATATCCGAAGAGATGAAGTCTGCACTGACTTGGTGGAAGAACAACATTCTTCTCAAGGAAGGTCTACCACTGGCTGTTCAGACCCCCGACCACCTTCTCTTCTCGGACGCATCGGACACGGGCTGGGGTGCGACACTGGACGGTCGGGAATGCTCGGGCACGTGGAATCCGGATCAAAGAGCACTACACATCAACTGCAAGGAGCTACTGGCAGTTCATCTGGCCTTGAGAAGCTTCAAGTCCCTCCTTCTAGGCAAGGTGGTGGAGGTGAACTCCGACAACACTACAGCCTTGGCGTACATCTCCAAGCAAGGAGGGACTCATTCGATGACGTTGTTCGAGATCGCAAGGGACCTCCTCACCTGGTCAAGAGATCGAAAGATATCGCTTGTAACGAGGTTCATTCAAGGCGACATGAATGTCATGGCAGACCGCCTCAGCCGGAAGGGTCAGATCATCCCTACAGAATGGACCCTTCACAAGAATGTTTGCAACAGACTATGGGCCCTGTGGGGTCAGCCCACCATAGATCTGTTCGCTACCTCGATGACCAAGAGGCTCCCAAATTATTGCTCACCGATTCCGGACCCAGCAGCAGTACACGTAGATGCCTTTCTTCTGGATTGGTCCCATCTAGACCTTTATGCGTTCCCCCCGTTCAAGATTGTCAACAAGGTACTGCAGAAGTTCGCCTCTCACGAAGGGACAAGGTTGACGTTGGTTGCTCCCCTCTGGCCCGCGAGAGAATGGTTCACCGAGGTACTGCAATGGCTAGTAGACGTTCCCAGGACTCTTCCTCTAAGAGTGGACCTTCTGCGTCAGCCGCACATAAAGAAGGTACACCCAAGCCTCCACGCTCTTCGTCTGACTGCCTTCAGACTATCGAAAGACTCTCAAGAGCTAGAGGCTTTTCGAAGGAGGCAGCCAGAGCGATTGCCAGAGCAAGGAGGACATCCACTCTCAAGGTCTACCAGTCAAAATGGGAAGTCTTCCGAAGCTGGTGCAAGGCGAATTCAGTATCCTCAACCAGTACCTCTGTAACGCAGATAGCTGACTTCCTTTTACACCTAAGGAAGGTAAGATCCCTATCAGCTCCTACGATCAAAGGTTACAGAAGCATGTTGGCAGCAGTCTTCCGCCACAGAGGCTTAGATCTTTCCAACAACAAAGATCTACAGGACCTCCTTAAGTCTTTTGAGACCTCAAAGGAGCGTCGGTTAGCCACACCAGGTTGGAACTTAGACGTGGTTTTAAGGTTCCTGATGTCAGCAAGGTTCGAACCGCTTCAATCAGCCTCTTTTAAAGATCTCACTTTGAAGACTCTTTTCCTCGTTTGCTTAGCAACAGCTAAAAGAGTCAGTGAGATACACGCCTTCAACAGGAACATAGGATTTACATCTAAAACGGCTACATGTTCCTTACAGCTTGGTTTTTTAGCTAAAAACGAGCTCCCTTCTCGTCCTTGGCCCAAATCGTTCGAGATTCCAAGTCTGTCCAGTTTGGTTGGAAACGAACAAGAGAGAGTACTATGCCCAGTAAGAGCTCTTAAGTACTATTTAAGACGTACAAAGCCATTACGAGGACAATCAGAAGCTTTATGGTGTTCTATTAAGAAACCTGCTTTACCGATGTCGAAGAACGCAGTTTCTTATTACATCAGACTTTTGATTAGAGAAGCCCATTCTCATCTGAATGAGGAAGACCATGCTTTGCTGAAGGTAAGGACACATGAAGTTAGAGCTGTCGCTACTTCAGTGGCCTTCAAACAAAACAGATCTCTGCAGAGTGTAATGGATGCAACCTATTGGAGAAGCAAGTCAGTGTTCGCATCATTTTACCTTAAAGATGTCCAGTCTCTTTACGAGAACTGCTACACCCTGGGACCATTCGTAGCAGCGAGTGCAGTAGTAGGTGAGGGCTCAACCACTACATTCCCATAATCCCATAACCTTTTTTAAATCTTTCTCTTGAAATGCTTTTTATTGTTGTTTTTGGGTTGTACGGAAGGCTAAGAAGCCTTTCGCATCCTGGTTGATTTGGCGGGTGGTCAAATTCTTTCTTGAGAAGCGCCGAGATTAGAGGTTGTGATGAGGTCCTTTAGTATGGGTTGCAGCCCTTCATACTTCAGCACCTAGGAGTCGCTCAGCATCCTAAGAGGGTCGCGAGGCTCAGTAAGGAAGACGTACTTAAAAAGGCCGAGTAATAGTTCAAGTCGACTTCCTTACCAGGTACTTATTAATTTTATGTTTGTTATTTTGAATAACTGCTAAAATGAAATACGGGATACTTAGCTTCTATTGTTAACATGTATGCTGGTCTCCACCCACCCCCCTGGGTGTGAATCAGCTACATGATCACCGGGTAAGATTAATATTGAAAAATGTTATTTTCCTTAGTAAAATAAATTTTTGAATATACTTACCCGGTGATCATGAATTAAAGGACCCTCCCTTCCTCCCCATAGAGACCCAGTGGACCGAGGAGAAAATTGGTTCTTGTTGACAAGAAGTACCTGAGTACCTACTCGACAGATGGCGCTGTTGTTGTACACCCCCACCTGTATAGCGATCGCTGGCGTATCCCGCCCGTAGGTTTTTTCTGTCGGGCAGCAGAGCTGCAGCTACATGATCACCGGGTAAGTATATTCAAAAATTTATTTTACTAAGGAAAATAACATATTTAGAACCTTCAAATTAAATGTAGCTCTAGGTTGCTTTACATTTGCAGAAATTAATTTCAAATCGATTATTAATTCCTAATATATTATGATTATATTTTATGAAATATAGCATCAGTAATAGTTAAAAGCACCATCAATAGGTGTAAGTTTTAGTGCAACTATTATCCATGTATAGCTCTATACAGTACCTGCATTTTCTCATTCCAGGCAGAAACTTCTGCATATCGGGAAGGTTATCCTCTACGACCAGAGCTAGTCGAGTCTTTGATGTATTTATATCGGGCAACTAATGACGACACTTTGTTAAAAATGGGAGCAGATATTGTTAGGAGCATACAGCATTCAGCAAAGACAAGTTGTGGATATGCAACAGTAAGTTTTTATGATTCTGACTGGCTGTTTTTGTTTTAGCACAGCCAATTTACCCTGTTCTGTACTGTGTTATCATAATTTCTTTTGGATAATAGGTGAAACTACGTACTGTATTTATTGTATTAAATGAACAATAAACAAAATGTAATATAAAAGGTAAAACAAGCATTACAAACATAAATAGTTAAAATTAAAGCCATTTCATCTCTTAGCTACAAAACAAAGCTAAAATACACTACTGTAATAATAAAACTTGAAACTACAAGGAAAACTGACATGTAGAAAATCACAAATACAAAATGCAGTACTGTATAGAAAACTACAGATATATTTTGAATTAGGACCATGATTCTTCATAGGTGAGTAATCTTCCCCGATGTCACTACTGTACAAATAAAACTTAAAACTACAAGCAACACTGACATGTAGAAAATCACAAATACAAAATGCAGTACTGTATGGAAAACTACAGATTTATTTTGAATTAGGACCATGATTCGTCATAGGTGAGTAATCTTCCCTTATGTCATTTAATTTTCCTCTATGCTAATATCATTTGAAGCAGTAAGGATCAAACAGACTTATTGAAAGTGTGAATATAAGTAAAAGAAAATAAAGTATCGAGTATAAACAGAAAAGTATTACATGCCATCATATTAGTCCTTTTACCCCCAGGGTATTTGGAAATTTCCAACCCTTAACCCCCAGGGGGTTATTTTTTTCCCAGCACATTTTGCAGTATATTTTTTTAGAATTGCTCTAACAGCCTTAATTTTTGTCTTAGAGAGGTCAGGTTGGTCTCATTCTCTTGGAAAATGCCTGAATTTTCTCAAAAAATCATCAAAAATATGCAAAAAAATTTTGAATAGCATTTTTTTGCAAGGACGTACCGGTACGTCCATGGGGGTAAAGGGATGAGTTTTGTGAAACGTACCAGTACGTCCTTTGGGGGTAAAAGGGTTAAGCATAATTTCCAAGGGATGGGTTCAACTTCACTTTTTCCTGGGAAGGTTTTAACACAATCCTTTTTCAAGGGAGTTTGTGATGATAGATGATTTGTGTAAAAAGACTGATAGGAAACATGCCCCATGTAGAAACTGGTAAAAGCTGAAGATAAAGAAGGCTATATTGACATCAGTAAATATGATTTGTTTATAATATAAAAAAAAAAAAGAAGAATGGTATTTTTTTAAATGTATGAATTTAAGGATTTTTAGATTAATGGCTACAAGAGTTGCAACAAAGGTAATCTGGTTTTGATTTATTTCCAGGTTAAGAATGTTAACGACCATACCCTTGATAATCGGATGGAGAGTTTCTTTTTGGCGGAAACGACCAAGTATTTGTATCTCTTGTTTGATCGAGAAAATTGGCTACATAATACTGGTAGCTCGGGAATTGTTATGGATGTAAAAGGCCGAAGTTGCATTCTTGAAGCCGGAGGGTATATATTTAACACAGGTAAGGTACAGTAATTTATTGTGAATACAGTACCTTTGTTTCATGCTTGATATTAAATCAATTTTGTTTAAAGTATTAATTAATTATTTTATTGAATCTTATCCAATGTTCAATTGCTACATTTCTTGGGTGTAATAAGGCTAATATTTTGGTATAGTATACAAGAAAATTTTGTATACTCATTTATGAAGCTTGATGTTGCCTCCTTTGTCCTTCCTTGGAATAATGTTCTTGTAATTGGTCATCTTCTGCATGTATTTAAGTACTTTTTTTTTTGCTGTTTGGCCTCCAAGGACTCTCTTGTTAAAGGCTAGAACAGGAAATCCAATTCGATATAAAATATTATAAAATACCAAAGAAATATTTTCTCCCCTGCTCTAGGGCCAGTGTTTCAATGTGTCAATCATGTACCCAGTGTATATAAGAGAGACCCTGGAGTTCAGGTGTTATTAAACTTGGCACAGCAACTCCAATGCGGAAATTATTTGGCTATTGATGACACGTCATCACTGAGAACCAGTACTACTACTGGAGACAGTACTACATGTGCATTATCTTGCGCCAAGCCACCATTTTCGTTTCTGTCGCAGGACTGTCACGAAGTCCCTTGCTCAACTCCAGGAAGTGAGAAATCTTTATCTACTGTTATGTTGAATAACAGTAATCAAGTTATGATTTAGTCATCTACTTTTTGTAGTTATAGGATGAATGTAATAGAGGTGTTTAATTACCGTTTGAGATTGTTTTTGTTGTTTGCCTGTTTACGCAATCGGCCTTGTACGATGTATGAAGCCATTCAATCCCAGTTTTCATGACAGTACAAAGGTGTTTTAAGTTTTTGTAACTCGTCACCTCACCCAATTTTATAAGATTTTTAGCTAGTCACCGCTTCCAATTTTATGATTTTTTTAAACCCCATTCATTCTAATTATAAGTTTTTGTAAGATCCTTTATTGTATAATTTTTAACCCTCTTTCATTTTAATTATTAGTTTTTTTAAGTCTGATCTCTTATCGTATAATTTTCAACTAACACAGCTTAGTATATTTCACGGTTGTTGGCATATAATGTGTTTCAGCTTCAGCTTTCACATCAGCTTGGAAGTGTTTGTTTTTATTTCACTGACCCTTTTAAATGATGTTTAGACTATCGTACCATGGTGTTTTTCACATACACTAACCTAAGATACAAAAAGTCACTGTGTTGATTATTCACTCCATGGCATTTATTTTGGTAGCTTTAAGTAGTTAGCTGCTGACGACATTTCGGCCAATAGGCATTACACCCGAATAGGCTAAATTTGTACGTTTTATAAGTACAGTCAGCCCTCCTTATTCGTAGGGGCTAGGTAACAGAAACAGGCGTGAAAAGCGAGAATCGGCGAATGCTTGATGCCGTAGGCTGGGTCAACTCATATCCTACCAACTCACTTACCATTACCTACCTGTGGTTGACTAACACACTAGGTAACCCACTGTACTGCATTACATTCTTTTCACATGCTATCATGGTATTTTATGTCATACTTCTTTTCAGAGGTAATTGTACATTATTAACACAGCTTCAATGCAAGGAAAGATGACTCATAAAACAAAAGTCATCAACACGTCACGCTTTGTATTGGTATCAACAGAACACTTGTTCTATCTAACAACACTCAATGATACTGTAGAGTAAAATAAGTCACTAATACTTGATGGTGGGAATGCACCCAAAATTGAAAACAAAAGTAAAAATTACTTTAATTAAGCACAATTATCTTTTGAAAAGTCATGATTTTTTAGAATGTAATAATGTCTGCTTAGACCAGTGTGTCTGAGGCAACAAAATCGAATGCAGTTTTAAGGTTTCGTATACAGTACAATACAGTACTGTAAATACATTATAAGTAGTTCTTTTCCAACTAGATTAGTCCAAAAGCGTAAAGTAAAATATCCCAGAAAAATGCAATTGAGATTATATTATGTTGGCCAGTCTTGCTCATGTGTGCTAATTTGGTACAACTACCTATATGTGTGTGCATGTGGGGAGGGACTTTTTTTTTTTCATTATCCCCATTGTTAAGGTAAAATTAATACTAAAAGTCCATCCTTATTCATACTAAAGTCTATTGAATCAATCAATCTTTACAATAAAAAATTTTGAAGTTTGATTTCTCAAAATGCTAAGGGAATGTTACATGTAGGCTACAACTTTTTGCATACAAAATTATTTTTCAAATATTTTTTGAATGAAAAAAGAATTGGTTAAGAAACAAAAATTAGAGTAAGGAGTAACTCGAAAATAACATTGTTTTAATTGAGTCAATTTATGGTTCTTGAGGCTAGGGGATGGTAACTTCCGTCTGGTGTCTACTCTGTAATTCTACCTGCAGAGATCCACATGCTCAGAAGGTAGTCTTTTTCAAACATCCAGCCCAGCAAATTCCCTTCAACAAGGGCTCTCCATATTCTGACTTTCCATATCACAAAAGCTGGGCCGCTTTTCAGTGGACGGAGGCTAATGCTGGTTTGTGGAGAAAAATGGAACGCTTTTGTTTCAAGGGATGCTCACACATGAGCAATTTTTAGTGGTGGGCTGTTCACAAAGTCCTGCTCCACTTTTTTTGTTGGACTACGAAACGGGTAGACACTGTTCACTGAAAAGTGTCCCGTGTGAGGACAGCCTAGAAACCTCCAATGTGAGAAAAATTGCTTCCTCATTGGCTTTTTTTCATGTATTTTCAGGACAATCAAAGCCTTATAGGTTGATCTAGGCATGCAGCATTTATAAGACACAGCCTGGAACATCTCTAAGGGGTAGAACATCCATGCCATGTAGTTTAATCGTTCTTGCCTCCTACTAGGGTAAATTGGATAGAAGAGGGAGACACCAACCAGGTCCCTCAGCAGATACATAATGGAGCAGGCATCCAGTTTCCTCAACAGAATTATTTCCCTTATGAGGTAGTTGTTAGACTTTTTAGTTTCTCTTCTCACCTGTACACACATGATTGATTTGTGTGGTTGCTTGTAGATAGTTGTCCTTGATGGTACATCGTGTACTCAGTTGTTGATCTGGTATTCTGGTATTAGTCTTTGGAGACCACACAGCACATGTTAGTGACATGGCTGGCAAAAGCATTATTTGGGTATTATCAAATAGTCTTTGCAACTCTCCATAATTCACACACTTCTTTTATCAGTGTACAAGGAGCATTTTCCCTTCCCCCCGCCATTGAAAAGTTACTCAGCTACTGTTTGTTGATCCTTCCGAAGGTTTTTGAGTTCTGTATCAAGTTCAGTCTTGTGGTCCTCCACCAATTTCTCCATATGAACACTTATCATAAGGTCATGGACTTGTCCAGAGACATATTAACAACAGGAGGCTCATTATGTTCAAACTTTTCAGTCTCGTTTCTGTCTTGGTTCGTCTGATAGATGTAAGGTATGGAGGATATTAATGGGACACTCTAAGAGTTAACTTTGTGTCCAAGATAACTAAAAGCATTTCTTTGAGGTTCTTTAAAGCTTCTTGAAGTTTGAAATTACCTACTGGCCCATGGGCTGGATGAGAGTTGTATTTGGCAGTAAAAACTTCAACTTTTCTGTGTATTAAAACCATAATAGTGCATGAATATGTCTTCCAGTCCTTCAGGGCAAGCAAGAAGGGCCTTGAGTAATGATTTTTAGCTTTATTGCATTTTTATCACTAGGACATACTCTATAAAATTTCCTTGGTCACCTAAGCTTTGCCATTATCCCTCCAGATCACATGTTATTTACTTTTCATGATAGTTTGGTTCTTAAAGTATCTTGGGGTCCTCAGTGATAGACTATTAAAGCCTTTATTCTCAGGTTCTCTTCTCTCACGTTCTACATAACATCAGTGATAGCATGTCCCTCATTTGCTTATACCCTGATAATGATTTGTCCCTTTATTTACCTCCTTTTGGGCATCTTCCATGGAGATGTCTCATAGTTTGATACTTGTTGGGATTAAATTCCTCTGCCAGTACAGTCTTTTGAATAAATAAAAAATATTTATTGGTCTTAATGTTATAGACACAGACAACTTCCTGTTTCACCACACAGTTTGTGCCACTTTTCTCAAAGATTCGAACAACCTTATTGTACTTGCCTTAAAAATCTCTCAACACCACCCGGACTAGGGATGTTTTAAATAAGGACAAGAAGCCATTTTTTTTTCCCACTTTCTTGGAAATTACTTACTTAGGAATGCTATCACTAGACAATTCTTTCATTTCTTTTTCTTGAAAATAATTTTCTACTTTTTCTATTGTCTGTGTTTTATTTTAAGAATACTTTCACCCCTTAGCAACATTGGTTCCATTGATGGCCTAATTTTTAATGTGGTGCAAATCATGTATTTGGCTATACTGTACAGTAAGGAACCGTGTAGCCAGATCAGAGCATGGACACTACTTACCAACTTTCATTTTGGGTTGGCTACTTTCACTAACATTCTTGTGAGCCATGATTGCTTATTTCGAAAGAAGCTACACCCTTTTTTTTTTACTCCGAGAGTTTGCACATGTAAACATAGAACAAAAGCTGACCGAGTTCAGTAGGTCTGGGATGTATGTAAAAATATCCTACTTTCTACTCTCAATATTTGAAGGACGTAAATTTTAGTTGAAGCTTGTATTTGTTCAATATTATTTTATATTAGTCAAATTCTCTGTAATGTTTCCATGGTTTTATTTGTTGAAAATTATTCTAAATCAGTTAGATTTTTCACAACTTAGATGTCAATTAACCATTTAGTTTACGTTGCCTTTAATAAATGTGCAATTACAGTATACTGTTTCAGTAAATGAAGTGTTTTAGCAATAAGGAAAGAATTTTTAACCAAACCTATCCCTACAGAGGCTCATCCTGTCGATCCTGGGGCACTGGCCTGTTGTTATCTGAAAGAGGAGGATTGGACTTTGTCTTTATCTGATCAAGTATCTCTGATCATTGATCCAACTACATCCTGGAATGATCACAAGGGTTACAGTTATAAGAAGGATGTGCAAGAAGATACCTCTCAAGATTGCCAAGAAACAACAAAGGAGGGTCAAGATACCTCTTTGTACGAGAATGGAAAAAGACCGAAAGAGAATGAGGAGTCGGGTGAAATGAATATCAATGAAGTTGAAAGTATTGTAACTATTCCACAATCAGCTAGAGAAACGAAAGATGGTGGAAATATTATTTTTGAAGGGATGGCTCAGGATGTTACAGTTAGAGGTGACATCAAAGAAATATACAATTTAATGAAAAGTCTCGATGAAAAGTCTAGTGATACCGAGACAGAGCAGATAGATAGCACAGACAGTGAACAGGATGATGAAATATTAAGAGATAATTCACCAGTGAATGGTGAAACAAGTGATCCTAACACTACTGAAAACTTGCAAGACTTTCTCAGCCCACAAAGTGAGATGCAACATGAGAACTCTATTGAAACTAACGATGACATACCTAGAATAGTTAAGCAAGACGAAGGACCACGCTTTTCTTCCCTGAGTGAAACTGTGGAAAGGGGATTAGGTACTAATGTTTCAGGTATGGAAGGGTCTAGTATCACACCAAGTGTTTCGAGTTCCAAGTATGCCTCTAACTCGGGTATTCCTCGCATTGTCAATGAGCCCAGGGACACTAAATCTTCAAAACCAGTTAAGAAAGTCTTTATACTTAAGGACCTAAAAGAGAGACTAGTTACTGACCTCTCATCATATAAAAATTTCACTCTGTCAATCAGTCATTCCTTGTTATCGTGCACACATCCATCTTTCAGTAACATGCTTAATTTTAAAGGGCAAATGTTTTATCCATAGAATTTAATTTAATTATTACCCTAATTTGCAAAGGAATTTAATTTGTATGAATTTTGTTGAATTTTGAATAAAAAATTGTATTTTATATAAAAAAAGGCATTTATTTAAATCATTTGTTTTTTCTTGTGGCCATTAGAAACATGAGGAAAAACTAACTTAAAGCTGGGCCAAAAGAAGAATTAACTGGAAAAGTCTTTCTCAGGAACATGAATCTTCACTTGGAAAAATAAAATTGACAAACCACTATTGTGCGCATGTAATTTACTCCAAATATAAAGATTGTTATATGAAAGTTAGGAGCTTTAAAGTACTGTATGCGTAGCTCCATCTTCAACTAAAAATAGAATATTTTTTTTTCCATTTAAAGTTTTCAGGGACTGTTTCACTTAACCACTACTGATTACAATCTGGTAAGAGTTTAAATAAACGAAGTCATCGAACACAAAGTTTGGAGAAGCACTGCTGTAATTTAAAAACCTCAATGAAAGTGAATTTTTTTCCATCAATTACAGTCAAACTCTTTCATACATACATATACCAAGGCATTTCCCCCAATTTTGGGGGTTAGCCGACATCAAACAAATGAAACAAAAAAGGGGACCTCTCCTCTCTACGTTCCTCCCTGCCTGACAATCTTTCATACTTCAGCTAAAAGATATACCCAATTGAACTTGATAAATCATCAAGAAACCTTCACATGCAATATCATATTTACACTAATTCAGTACCTTCCTAATCCAAGAGTAAGATTACTTCAGAACTAATCTTGATCACATACTTTTCATTGTTATTATTCTAAAAAAAAATTAAGCACAGATGGTGATGGGGCTATGCAAAAGATATAGGCATTAAGACCTGTGTTAGGCACTCAATAACAGCTGTATAAGGTATCTAATATTTGTTAACAAATTGGTAGCATACATGCATGACCCCTACCCCATGGCATTCTATGCAAACCTTGGCCTATCTTTGAAAAGTACACAGTTTACTCTATGTACACATGCAGTGAGTTTATGAAAACTTTACCAATAGAAACAAAGTATAGCATTTTAATAAGAGTACAGTTGTCAATTAAGTGTAATTTTTTTGCTAGAAATTAAACCTCAAACCTACTTTAAAAAGTAAAATAAATCATTCATGGATGTTATTGCAATATCTAATATAAATAGACTACAATCTACTGTACTTCATATCCCAATACAGCTTCAGTTGTCCCTTAATGTTACCAGACCAGGTTTAATTTTTGCAAATGGGATTATTTGTGGGGAGGCCCTCAATTTCCTCTCAGTAATAATGAAGTTATTCTCACATTTCCTTGCACTACTCTGAAATAGGTTAGGGTATTTCAAGTCGATATCAGC
The DNA here is from genome assembly GCF_036898095.1 of Palaemon carinicauda. NCBI lineage: Eukaryota > Metazoa > Arthropoda > Malacostraca > Decapoda > Palaemonidae > Palaemon > Palaemon carinicauda. Next base: position 53,928,752 of record NC_090728.1, on the reverse strand, counting down.
AAGCAGAGGACCTGGTTTGTGTTAATTTCAACCCTTTTTACAGCTTTTTTCAAAGGGGCATCATATATTCACAGGCTTTTAACATTTACTGATATCTTTCTTATGTAACCACTACTGTAATGTTAAGAGGTGATGAGTATAAAGATGAATCAAAGGCTAATATAATATACAGTACCTGATTTACAATACATGAACAATCAACCTCTAACCTAAAATAGTCCCCCAACAACTTGGCCTAATCTTGCTATGGCAAAGCATAAATGGTTAGAAAGTACTACCAGTCTTGGGGAAAAAAAATCTAGATTTAGTTTTTCCATGCATAACAGCATGTACTCTCACATTAACCATCTTTAAATGTCCCAAGAAATTGTTTTGTTACAGTTGGCAAAGCATCTGAATGTTGTGATAGCCTATTGGAAACCTCCCTGCCCTCACAATCTGTTGGATGGGGGTTCGAGACCCGCTCGAGCTTGATAGTTTCTTGTCATGTCTGCAACATCACCTTCCTTGTGAGCTAAGAATGGGAAATTTGGGAGAGCCTATAGGTCTACCAGTTGAGTCATCAGCAGACATTGCCTGGCTGTCCCTGGTCCTTGCTTGATGGAGAGGGGGCTTTGGCACTGTTCATATCTATTTGAACAGTGCATATAGAATTGTCACTGTTCCTTGCCTCTGCCATTCATGAGCGGCCCTTCAAGCCTTTAATACCTTTACTGAAAGTATTAATCTGTTCTAGTTTACAGTTTGGCTAATTTCCAGTGTCATACAGAAATCCCTAGATTCTGGTCATAGATTCGCATGACTAGCCTTACTTTTATGTTGCTTTTGACTGTGTTATAATGAGGCCCTTGTTTTCAAACTTGGACGAATGTGAGTTAATGGACCATTTTTAAATATCGTTATTGATTGTTAAGCTAAAAGATTGGAAATACAATAGTCATGCATAGGTATAAAAGTGACATTAAGAATGTAATCTCTAGTCTATTCCCCAATAACTTTTTTTCTTATATAAGCACAATACAGAATAGTGGTTTAACCTTGGAAAAATTGCATCAATTCTGGAAAGTTTTTGGCATTTTCCTATTATTCAAACCTGGGTGCAATTTTCTTAGAATTTGTACAAACACTGATTTTTTTCATGGACATTAATTTCTCTGGTGCAGCGGGCACTGCCGGGTAGGGCTTCAAGTGCCTGGGTGTGATAAGCTTGTGAAATATGAAGAATATCCTCACCGCTCAGGTACTGACTAGGGTTTCTCATTTTGGGAGGATTTCCTTGTCCCAGGATTCCGGGATAAAATTTCATCTAATCCTGAGATCCCTGTATGTCTATTTTTTTATGAATTGCCTTTATAACTCATTTTTGTTAATGCTACTCTGGCTTTTAACCTTATAGCCATTGTTTTCAAGTATAGGGTAGTGCCATAGCCACTGTAGCAAAGTATGGGATTCCATTATCGTTTTACTCGAGTTATCTGCATGGCATGATATTATGAGAGGGATGAGAGTACACTTAAGTGCACTTTACTGTCTTTCTTTAATTATTTCTTTACTAGGTGTTCACCCCACAAAGCCTTGCGGTTTGTCTGTTGACTTTTCAGTTGGAGAGACAGTTTGTCATTTAATGGCCAGGATCCTGGGAGAGAAACGCTAGTACAGTACTGTCGATCAGTTTCTTCCCCAGCAACAGGAGCAAGAAAGTGGGGTTTGTTTGATGTTGGACATATTATAAATGACAAGGTTTGTATTCAAGGAAGAATATAAATCACTTTCCATATTTGGGATTTGTTCTGAGGAGGATACAAACCCTTGTCTTTTATACTGAGTCTCACTCCTTAGGTGGGAAGTACAGTACTGACAGTGAACAGACTGGTGTGTTCTTCCCTTCTCAGAATGTGTCAACTTCCTAGTCATGCATGTAAGCAATGAAAAAAACAGACTCCTGTAAATGTCTGGTCAGCCTGAGATTGGTGATATGAGGTTAGACAGCCATTAATGTAAAGCCTTCCACATGTAGAATGCAATATTTTTATAATAAAAAGAACACCAACTTAGAGGGTTGCAAATGTTACAAAAGCCCAGACATATGTTCTACAGTTTGCAACCCCCTTATTGTTGGAGAGAGTTGCATCCCTTTGTCAAATACATGACAAGGAACAGGATATCCTATTGAGTGACACATTCCTCTCGTCTGCAATTATATGACACCTGGATAAGAGCCATGACATTTCCACAACCATTCCCATGAATTTAGAGAGTTATGCTGCAGACAAGAGATGTCCAAAGCCAAAAGACAGTAAAAGAGAAAGACCAGTCAAGTCCATCATTCAAACTTTCATGACTGTAAAACCTTCAAAGTAAGGAGAACGTACCCAAGGACTTGATGGCAATATCCCTGAGGTAGAAAGAGGTAAAGGTGGTCTTGCTCTTCCAGATATCTGATTTTAATACCGGGGCTACTGAGAGGTTCTTATGGAAAGCTTGCAAAGGGGGAATACATACCTCTAACTTAGTGAGGTCTGGCCAAGAGTAAAGACTTGATTGAAGACACATACACCTTTTAAATTACTGCACATAGCTAGAAAGAAATTATATTCTTAGTTACTTCTTTTACATGTCTGTTGGTGCCAACAAAGAGATGTTGACCTCTGCACAGATAGCGACAGAAAGGTTCGGATAGAGTCATGTACTTCTATCTGACTTACGGTATTCTGGGTCTGGTTCTTGGGGTAGAAGATGGGCTCCTCCCTAATTTGGATAGGTAAACTTAACCTACCTGGATAGTGAGATTAGGATCCAAACATGTTTGTGGCCTTTTGTTAACTTTGTTCTTTATGCTGTTATGAGCTTCATTACCAATTATAAATTTGAACTACATTTATTATTGTATTTACCCTTTTACTGGCACTCTAATCATCATAATCATCAATCTTCTAGCTGATACATGTAATTATGATAGGGATATCATGATTGGGGTGATGAGACATCCCGTTTTTATGACATTTGTCCCGTATCAACCCTCCCGGGGAGGCTTTTTGTCCTGTATTTTCAATATTTGAAAAAAAATACAATATGCTAGTGAAATTTTAGATCTGCAATGAACGTACTTGGAAACAAAAGAAATCAATGGAGTACGTCCTGAAAAATACGGACCCAGCTGAGAATTATCTTGCGCCGCGTCACTATGTGCGTAACTTCACGTAATTTGTGTCTATATTGTCACTCTAATCATAAGATAATTTTTCAAGTAAATATGTCTCATCGTTTCTTAAGGAAATCTAATTGCCTGTTAACAAGAACAAACATTCATCCACCTTTGACATTAAGCCCCAGTTCTTTGGTTTTGTAAATATAATACCATACATATAAAGTTTTACCTTGAGGTAATGGCTCTTCGCTTAGTATTATTTACACAATATTGTTCTTTCCAATCAGATTTCTTCCATGCACTTCCTCCCAGAAATTCGGGTGTGCCTGAAAAGTGTAAAGGAACATACTGTAAAGGAAATAAATACTGTAACGTAAAGGGATGTAAAAATTATGGCATTACTAGTCAAGCCTCATCAGAAAGTGATTGGTAGTACACCAGCAAATGCTATGGACATCAGCGATTTCCAGTGTGAGTGATAATACGAGTTAGCAACTCCAAATGTTATTGGGCCTCGACCTCGGCTACACTTCGAATGGTTTTTGCTCCGCTGTGGCTCGCTGCGCTCACAAAGCAAACAATACATCACTGCTGCTATGTTCTGGCAAACGGTACATATTGAGCTGAGCTTGCAAGCCCCGTGGGTCATTATTTATGGGATATTTGTTGAAACTTCTGATGGCTTTTGCTCCGCCATGGCTTGCTGCACTCCCAAAATAAAAAAAACATCATTGCTCCTATGTTGAGCTGCGCTCAAAAACCCCATGGGTCATTATTTCGGAGATATTTTTTACTTTCATACAAGCAACAATAGCTATATGGGTACTGCATGGAAAACTCATAATGAGAAAACTACATATATTTACCTCCATAATGAATGGATAAGATAGAGACAACTGGCAAAATCTAACCGATGCCCTTTGTGTCAATAGGTGTAGGCGGAGGAGATGATGATGATGATGATGATGAATGTTCCTTTATGCTTTCTATGTCCCGTTACGCTATTCAGTAAAACCGCGGAAACACTCCACTGTCATGTAAAACAAATAATTTCCCTTAATAATAAAACCCAACATCAGTTCAGTAATCCTGTTTTCTATGATGACCGAGGCTGATAATATGGAAGTTGTAGGGAAATTAAAGGAATATGAACTGACCGACCTAATGTAACCCTCCCCCCATAACCTGCCCTATATTGCCGTGTCCTTGTTTATCAAGGGCGAGTTTGAAGCCAATCAATGCTTTGGGACCCTCTCCCTTACCCTTGCACAGTAATGTTGGGTTCAATTACTTAAGGAAGATTAACCCACTGACGATCTAATGTCACACTTTGCCGTCAGTCTGTCAGGATGCCATAAAATGTCTTATCAATCAATCAATTGTCGTCAGCCATTCATGTAACCGAAAGTGCTTAATAGAAAATTTATTAATCTTTCTAATGCAATTTTCAGTTTCTATCTTTATCAATTTGTTAGTTATGCTACAAAACTTCATTGTTCATTGTAAAATAATTAGCAAGTCATGAGCCTATCAGCAAATTTGTCATGGTCGCGGTCACCAGAGGGTTAAGTAAATTATTTTTAATGCTGACACAGAGTATTTTTAGATTAAGATGCATGGAAGAAGGTAGATTGGACTGAACATGATTGTGTAAGTTAGAATACATAAACAGTCATCGTAGGATAGATAAAAGTGTAAACAAAATGTTCTTGGAGTTAATAGTGTTGTAATGGATGATGATGATGATGATGATGATATATATATATATATATATATATATATATATATATATATATATATATATATATATATATATATATATATATATCAACGCTAGGCAGTATTTAATCATACCAAAATAGCAGTTTCTTCAGAAATTGTGCATCCCTTGATGCTGAGAGACAGTGTATTAATGGCAATAGTTTTTACAAACAAACAGGTACAGTATAAGACTATGGAACACTCTAGACCTAGTCAAGTCATAGGCTATACTTGGAATACTCACTCCTGCATCCATATGGGCCTAGGCCTACTGTTAAAAAAATAATGATAAATTTTCAATAACTGACAAACCAAAGTAAACTGACCACACAAGTAATAACTTGACTCCAGAGGAAACTATTCAGTTCAACCCTTTTAGATGACATTAAAAATGTTTTAAAACTTTGAATCTTCAAGAACTGTGGCACTTATTTTTAAAAGCATCCATTGTCAAAGGAAACCGACTCAATACTTCTATTATGTCTTTATGATAAACTAAATTAACAAATTGGCAACGTACCTAGGATTATGACTGTCGAGATGGTAGTACTTCAGGATACTTCCAAATTTGCCGCCAATTTTAGCTTGAACTGGTGCCTGTATACTTCCGAATTTGACGCCAATTTTAGCTTGAACTGGTGCCTGTATACTTCCGAATTTCCCGCCAATTTAAGCTTGAACTGGTGTCTGTATACTTCCGAATTTGCTGCCAATTTTAGCTTGAGCTGGTGACTGGTGTCTGTATACTTCCGAATTTGCCAATTTTAGCTTGAGCTGGTGCCTGTATACTTCCGAATTTGCCGCCAATTTTAGCTTGAGCTGGTACCTGTATACTTCCGAATTTGCCGCCAATTTTAGCTTGAGCTGGTGCCTGTATACTTCCGAATTTGCCGCCAATTTTAGCTTGAGCTGGTGCCTGTATACTTCCGAATTTGCCGCCAATTTTAACGAGCTGGTTACTGTATACTTCCGAATTTGACGCCGATTTTAGCTTGAGCTGGTGTCTGTATACTTCCGAATTTGCTGCCAATTTTAGCTTGAGCTGGTGACTGGTGTCTGTATACTTCCGAATTTGCCAATTTTAGCTTGAGCTGGTGTCTGTATACTTCCGAATTTGCCAATTTTAGCTTGAGCTGGTGCCTGTATACTTCCAAATTTGCCGCCAATTTTAGCTTGAGCTGGTGCCTGTATACTTCTGAATTTTGCCGCCAATTTTAGCTTGAGCTGGTGACTGGTGTCTGTATACTTCCAAATTTGCCGCCAATTTTAGCTTGAGCTGGTGCCTGTATACTTCCGAATTTGCCGCCAATTTTAGCTTGAGCTGGTGCCTGTATACTTCCAAATTTGCCGCTAATTTTAGCTTGAGCTGGTGCCTGTATACTTCCAAATTTGCCGCCAATTTTAACGAGCTGGTTACTGTATACTTCCGAATTTGACGCCGATTTTAGCTTGAGCTGGTGACTGGTGTCTGTATACTTCCGAATTTGCCGCCAATTTTAGCTTGAGCTGGTGACTGGTGTCTGTATACTTCCGAATGCCGTCAATTTTAGCCTGAGCTGGTGACTGGTGTCTGTATTCTTCCGAATTTGCCGCCAATGTTAGCTTGGACTGGTGACTTGGTGTCTGTATACTTCCGAATTTGCCGCCAATGTTAGCTTGGACTGGTGACTTGGTGTCTGTATACTTCCGAATTTGCCGCCAATGTTAGCTTGGACTGGTGACTTGGTGTCTGTATACTTCCGAATTTGCCGCCAATTTTAACTTGGACTGGTGACTTGGTGTCTGTATACTTCCGAATTTGCCGCTAATTTTAGCTTGAGCTGGTGCCTGTATACTTCCGAATTTGCCGCCAATTTTAGCTTGAGCTGGTGCCTGTATACTTCCAAATTTGCCGCCAATTTTAACGAGCTGGTTACTGTATACTTCCGAATTTGACGCCGATTTTAGCTTGAGCTGGTGTCTGTATACTTCCGAATTTGCTGCCAATTTTAACGAGCTGGTTACTGTATACTTTCGAATTTGACGCCGATTTTTGCTTGAGCTGGTGCCTGTATACTTCCGAATTTGCCGCCAATTTTAGCTTGAGCTGGTGCCTGTATACTTCCGAATTTGCCGCCAATTTTAGCTTGAGCTGGTGCCTGTATACTTCCGAATTTGCCGCCAATTTTAGCTTGAGCTGGTGCCTGTATACTTCCGAATTTGCCGCCAATTTTAGCTTGAGCTGGTGCCTGTATACTTCCGAATTTGCCGCCAATTTTAGCTTGAGCTGGTGCCTGTATACTTCCGAATTTGCCGCCAATTTTAGCTTGAGCTGGTGCCTGTATACTTCCGAATTTGCCGCCAATTTTAACGAGCTGGTTACTGTATACTTCCGAATTTGACGCCGATTTTAGCTTGAGCTGGTGCCTGTATGCTTCCAAATTTGCCGCCAATTTTAACGAGCTGGTTACTGTATACTTCCAAATTTGACGCCGATTTTAGCTTGAGCTGGTGCCTGTATACTTCCGAATTTGCCGCCAATTTTAGCTTGAGCTGGTGCCTGTATACTTCCGAATTTGCCGCCAATTTTAGCTTGAGCTGGTGCCTGTATACTTCCGAATTTGCCGCCAATTTTTGCTTGAGCTGGTGCCTGTATACTTCCGAATTTGCCGCCAATTTTAACGAGCTGGTTACTGTATACTTCCGAATTTGACGCCGATTTTAGCTTGAGCTGGTGTCTGTATACTTCCGAATTTGCTGCCAATTTTAGCTTGAGCTGGTGACTGGTGTCTGTATACTTCCGAATTTGCCAATTTTAGCTTGAGCTGGTGCCTGTATACTTCCGAATTTGCCAATTTTAGCTTGAGCTGGTGCCTGTATACTTCCGAATTTGCCGCCAATTTTAGCTTGAGCTGGTGCCTGTATACTTCTGAATTTTGCCGCCAATTTTAGCTTGAGCTGGTGACTGGTGTCTGTATACTTCCAAATTTGCCGCCAATTTTAGCTTGAGCTGGTGCCTGTATACTTCCGAATTTGCCGCCAATTTTAGCTTGAGCTGGTGCCTGTATACTTCCAAATTTGCCGCTAATTTTAGCTTGAGCTGGTGCCTGTATACTTCCAAATTTGCCGCCAATTTTAACGAGCTGGTTACTGTATACTTCCGAATTTGACGCCGATTTTAGCTTGGGCTGGTGACTGGTGTCTGTATACTTCCGAATTTGCCGCCAATTTTAGCTTGAGCTGGTGACTGGTGTCTGTATACTTCCGAATTTGCCGCCAATTTTAGCTTGAGCTGGTGACTGGTGTCTGTATACTTCCGAATGCCGTCAATTTTAGCCTGAGCTGGTGACTGGTGTCTGTATTCTTCCGAATTTGCCGCCAATGTTAGCTTGGACTGGTGACTTGGTGTCTGTATACTTCCGAATTTGCCGCCAATGTTAGCTTGGACTGGTGACTTGGTGTCTGTATACTTCCGAATTTGCCGCCAATGTTAGCTTAGACTGGTGACTTGGTGTCTGTATACTTCCGAATTTGCCGCCAATTTTAACTTGGACTGGTGACTTGGTGTCTGTATACTTCCGAATTTGCCGCCAATTTTAGCTTGAGCTGGTGCCTGTATACTTCCGAATTTGCCGCCAATTTTAGCTTGAGCTGGTGCCTGTATACTTCCAAATTTGCCGCCAATTTTAACGAGCTGGTTACTGTATACTTCCGAATTTGCCGCCAATGTTAGCTTGGGCTGGTGCCTTGGTGTCTGTATACTTCCGAATTTGCCGCCAATGTTAGCTTGGGCTGGTGCCTTGGTGTCTGTATACTTCCGAATTTGCTGCCAATGTTAGCTTGGGCTGGTGCCTTGGTGTCTGTATACTTCCGAATTTGCCGCCAATGTTAGCTTGGGCTGGTGCCTGTATACTTCCGAATTTGCCGCCAATGTTAGCTTGGGCTGGTGCCTGTATACTTCCGAATTTGCCGCCAATGTTAGCTTGGGCTGGTGCCTGTATACTTCCGAATTTGCCGCCAATGTTAGCTTGGGCTGGTGCCTGTATACTTCCGAATTTGCCGCCAATGTTAGCTTGGGCTGGTGCCTTGGTGTCTGTATACTTCCGAATTTGCCGCCAATGTTAGCTTGGGCTGGTGCCTGTATACTTCCGAATTTGCCGCCAATGTTAGCTTGGGCTGGTGCCTTGGTGTCTGTATACTTCCGAATTTGCCGCCAATGTTAGCTTGGGCTGGTGCCTGTATACTTCCGAATTTGCCGCCAATGTTAGCTTGGGCTGGTGTCTGTATACTTCCGAATTTGCCGCCAATGTTAGCTTGGGCTGGTGCCTTGGTGTCTGTATACTTCCGAATTTGCCGCCAATGTTAGCTTGGGCTGGTGCCTGTATACTTCCGAATTTGCCGCCAATGTTAGCTTGGGCTGGTGCCTTGGTGTCTGTATACTTCCGAATTTGCCGCCAATGTTAGCTTGGGCTGGTGCCTTGGTGTCTGTATACTTCCGAATTTGCCGCCAATGTTAGCTTGGGCTGGTGCCTGTATACTTCCGAATTTGCCGCCAATGTTAGCTTGGGCTGGTGCCTGTATACTTCCGAATTTGCCGCCAATTTTAGCTTGAGCTGGTGTCTGTATACTTCCAAATTTGCTGCCAATTTTAACTTGAGCTGGTGACATGTATCTATATACTTCCGAATTTGCCGCCAATTTTAGCTTGAGCTGGTGACTGGTGTCTGTATACTTCCGATTTTGCCGCCAATTTTAGCTTGAGCTGGTGACTGGTGTCTGTATACTTCAGAATTTGCTGCAAATTTTAGCTTGAGCTGGTGTCTGTATACTTCCAAATTTGCTGCCAATTTTAACTTGAGCTGGTGACATGTATCTATATACTTCCGAATTTGCCGCCAATTTTAGCTTGAGCTGGTGACTGGTGTCTGTATACTTCCGATTTTGCCGCCAATTTTAGCTTGAGCTGGTGACTGGTGTCTGTATACTTCAGAATTTGCTGCAAATTTTAGCTTGAGCTGGTGTCTGTATACTTCCGAATCTGCTGCCAATTTTAGCTTGAGCTGGTGTCTGTATACTTCCGAATTTGCCGCCAATTTTAGCTTGAGCTGATCACTGGTGACTGATGATCTGATCAATTCACTCACCCAGTCTCAGTCAGTCACTGGTCACTGAATCACTGACGGGTATTAGTCTGGTTACTGTTAATTTCAGAAGTTGCCACGCATTATATCATTCACTTTTTTCTGTTTATCTCTTTAAGACTTACTGTAGTTCCGCTTCGAGTTTCTCATAATTACACTATTGATAATAATCTAAAACATATACAGCATAGATGTGATAAGCCCAAGAGCGCGCACTCCACCCAAGTCAGGACCAGTGAGAACCAGGCAATAGTTGCTGATTGCACAAGCACATAAAGTGTTTTCGGGGTTGGGGAAGGGCTTCTATCTCTCTCTCTCTCTCTCTCTCTCTCTCTCTCTCTCTCTCTCTCTCTCTATATATATATATATATATATATATATATATATATATATACACATGCGTGTGTGTGTGAGAGCGCGAGTGATTTTGTATGAATGTTATGTACGTATGTAAGTTAAGCAAATGTCAATATTATCATTATTATTAGTATTATTATTATTACTAGCCAAGCTACAACCTTAGTTGGAAAAGCAAGATGCTATAAGCCCGAGGGATCCAACAGGGAAAAATAGCCCAATTAAATTCTGTACTATTTGTAGTGCGAATATATGACAGTTAAAGGTTAAAGGTGTCTGGTTTCAGTTCCAGTTCCATCAGAATAGATGCTCACCAGAACATCAGCCGGGCAAGCCCAACCCCCCACTGTGGTGCCCTACCACAGCAGTAGCCTCCCCAGTAAACAGCTTAAACTCACGGCCCTGGGCGGGGATCGATCTCTTGCCACGCGAATGCGAGGCAAACACGTTACCATTTTATGAAAGAATTATTCAAACATTTTATCATGCCATTGGTTCATATATACTAGTTAAAATTCAACATAAAAGAAGCTAAGGGAGTCTCAAAATCTCGAGGCAAGCAAGTTTCAAAGGAACTCGGACTCAATTACTGTAGGCCTAGGCCTACCAAGGAAATCTAAGAAAATACGAATAGGCCTACAACTTGAAGATGGATACTCATTATCAATACATTACAGAGGAGACTGGGGTAAACTAGAATTGAAAAATAAAGGAAATTCGAATTAAATACAAGAGGAATCAAATCGAAATAAAATCCAGAATTAATTTCCAGTGTAGAGAGAGCCAATACGAAATCGAATCTATCATAACGCCTTGCGATTATAGAAATGTCAAGTAGGAGTTACAAATTAATTAGCGGACAATGAATACATATTTTCTTATACGAAAAATCGAAGATTGTTCATAGAGTTTCCAGTTTTTTGCTTAAATATTAGACAATGAAGCAAAACTTTGATCGTTTAAGAACTTTAAGGTTTATATTTTAAAGGCTTCCTTTCGTAATATTGACATCAGCCATTTTGATCTTCCATGGGTTTTGAATCTATAGTAACTATCATGGTTGGAGATAATACAACTAATTTCTCGGGATTGAGCTAGATCTCTTACTAAAAATAGGAGAAGAAGAAATCTCCCGTGGCCTTGACCACAAGGGGAAGGTCGTGAGACCAAGAGCTCGCTAAGGATTGAATGACTAATTGCAATCTATTTTTAAATACACCATTTATAATTTTTGAATACACCATTTATAATTCTACGATAACGAGTTTTATGATCAAATGAATAAATTAAATATATGATGTATATTGGTTTAATGGGAAAGAAACAAAAAATAGGATTACATTTTGTATTTTTAACATGTGTATCATAACAGCACTGAAATATCTCACGATTTCCAATGTCTGACCTCTGGTCTAAATTTTATAATTCATTCAAATTCAAATAATAAATTTGAAACATTATCACAATGTACATGTCTTTCTTGAGATTCATTCCATGGCAGTTGCTTGCAATATTTAAAGAAGGAAAACGATTATGACGTAAGTTTGCTCGAAAAAAAAAGAAACAGGAAGATGAGGAGTGGGCGAATGGAATGGTTAAAAAAGATAAGATTATGATTTTTTCACCTTCGTAATAAAAATTGAACAGTGAATTAGAGATGAAAAAAAAGCTGTTTGATAATTTCCGTTCGTTCTTTTGAAATGGTTTTTATCACAACAATTTCATAAGATAAGGATATCCGGAAAAAAATAATCTAGGAAATCAAGAAATAAAGATTGAACCACTGATACAGAGTCCCATTGTAGTTATAATTAAAGGGTAGATTATTTGGCTCTCTGGAAATACAATATTATACCTACTGTATGTCTTTTAGTTTTCTCTTGTGATTCAATAATTTTTAGCTAAGTGTACACCATTATCTTCAATTCTAGTTTATGATGTAGCTACACATAACCATGTATTATTTATTATTATTATTATTATTATTATTATTATTGTTGTTGTTGTTGTTGTTGTTGTTGTTGTTGTTGTTGTTGTTGTTGTTGTTGTTGTTATTATTATTATTATTATTTTTAAGCTACAACCATACTTGGAAAAGCAGGAGGCTATAAGCCTAATTACTTCAACAGGAAAAAATACCTAGTGAGGAAAGGAAATAAGGTAACAGATAGATTAGTATGCCTGATTGTATCCTCAAGGAAGAGAACCGAAAACAGGAGGCTGTAAGCCTAATGGCTCCCACAGGGAAAACAGCTCAGTGAGGAAGGGAAATAAGGGGACAGATAGATTAGTGTGCCTGAGTGTACCCTCAAGGAAGAGAACTCTAACCCAAGACTGTATAAGAATATACTGTAGAGAACAATAGTTTGATTTTGAAGTGTCCCTCTCTTAGAAGAGCTGCTTATTGTCAGGAAAAGGATACCACTATATATTTTTAACGTTTTCCTTGCGTGTTTGACAGACAAGTGTTTAAAGTGATGTTCGAACGTGTGAACGGAGTATTTGGTTGTCGAATACGTTCATCGAATGTTTCGAAGAAAATCTGTTCTCGCCTGACTTATGTGGGCGGGGCTTCATTGTCCACAACCCTTAATGGCTGACTCCACCTCTTCGAACAGTTCGACAAGCAGGTTCGACGAAGCGTTCGATCGTGTAAACCTCGCTTAAAGTTCATTCACTGGAAACATTTCGATGATGTAATTCATCCCAATCAGACACTGCCTCAAGGATCCGAACCCTCTCAGCCCTCTCATGTCAGGGGATGCAACGCCGAGGTAACTTTTGGTGATGAGATCCTGGATGAGATTCTCACTGGGCCTGAGACCGCAACTCAGGACGGCGTCCTCCAGTTCTATGCTGAGGACATCTACGAAGCCCTTGGCGTCCTTCATCTCCTCTTCGAAGTTGTTATCGTAGAGAATCTCGTCCAAGAAGAGTGTGTCGAAAGCCGTAGAATATCTTTGGGCAAAGCCGAGAGTCTGAAATCGAAAGGGACAGATTATTATTATTATTATTATTATTATTATTATTATTATTATTATTATTATTATTATTATTAATAGAAGCTGAGCCACAGCCCTAGTTAGAAAAACAAGATGCTTTAAGACCAAGGGCTCCAACAGGGAAAAATAGCCAAGCGTGGAAAGGAAACAAGAAAATTAATACGCTGCAAGAGAAGTAATACAATCAAAATAAAATATCTTAAGAACAGTAACGACAATAAATCAGATCTTTCAAATGTAAACTATAAAAAAGTAAAAAAAAAAAAAAGAAAGATAAATAGGGTAGAATAGTGTTCCCAAGTGTACCCTCAAGCAAGAGAATCTAACCCAAGACAGTGGAAGACCATGGAACAGAGGCTATGGCACTACCCAAGACTAGAGAACGATGTTTTGATTTTGGAGTTTGTTTCTCCTAGAAGAGCTGCTTACTATAGCTAGAGTATCTTCTAAATGTAATGAGAGACGTAACATTTGGAAGGTCGTGTCATTAATCAGCTTTCTGTACCTATAAAACTTGGGTGTAAGAATAATGTAACGCTGACCATCTTTTACATTCAGATCTCCCTGGACAATTCTATCCTGTTCGTAATACTAGGCGGGCAGTTAATTCTAATAGCCAGGCCTTCTCCGTCAAGAGGCTCAATACTACACAGTATTCTAGAAGTTTTATTCCAGCTGTGACCAAGTTGTGGAATGATCTTCCTAATCGGGTAGTTGAATCAGTAGAACTTCAAAAGTTCAAAGTTGTAGCAAATGGTTTTATGTTGACCAGACTGACATGAGTCTTTTTATAGTTTATATATGACATATCTGTTTTTGACGTTGTTAATAGTTTATATAGGACATATCTGTTTTGACGTTGTTACTGTTTTTAGAATGATTTATTGTTAATTTTTTCTCATCATTTATTTATTTCCTTATTTCCTTTCCTCACTGGGCTATTTTTCCCTATTGGAGCCCTTGGGCTTATAGCATCTTGCTTTTTCAACTAGGGTTGTAGCTTGGGTAGTAATAATAATAATAATAATAATAATAATAATAATAATAATAACAACAAAAAATAGGCCTATCTTCTTTAGAAGAACTTCAATAGTTATGCTTTGAACTTTTATTACACTTTAAAAAAAACCGTAATTTTAATAGGAAATTCTCCGTAAAAATATATTGTTTTCAGGCGTATTTCAGTAAAATATAGGCGACCGTAATTTTTACCATACTTTGTTGTTATCTTTTACGGGTTGGTGACCATAATATCACTCCTTAACGTGAATTTATCCGGTTTTAATACAATAAATGCCAGGCAACATTTATTCAAGGATTTTTATCGATTTTTACGGCAAATTTTTAAATGTATATATGGTATTGGGACGAAGATGGGTCCTATAAAATATGTTTTTGGATTATAAATTTCTTAAAGTTTTAATCCAAGGGATTTCCTGATTGTAGTTTACTTCCTATTGTAAATTTCAACTCAAATGGCGAAATTATTTTTAAGCTTATTCATTTTGTGTAAACTATGTAGCTCTCGCCAGTTAAACAATAGGGTGTACCAACCGTGTGTCACACAATTGTACATAATTCCTTTTGTATATATTATGCTTGTATCTGCGCTCTTCCCTCGCACTAAAAAGAACCTGAATGATCATGTCTCCGTTTTGCCCTGTAACATTTGTCTGTCTCTCGAACAGGTTATGTCCTGTTGCCTTGAGGTTTTGTATATAAAGAAGAGTGTTCACATTGGTGACCCCTGAGTGACTGCTCACCAATGTGACGGTGCCGAGTGAGGGTTGTGAACTCAAAGGCAGGATGCAATCAACTGAGTTGTTTATTAAGGAACACTCTTCTTTATATACAAAACCTCAAGGCAACAGAACATAACCTGTTCGAGAGACAGACAATGTTACAGAGCAAAACGGAGACATGATCATTCAGGTTCTTTTTAGTGCGAGGGAAGAGCGCAGATACAAGCATAATATATACAAAATAATTATGTACAATTGTGTGACACATGGTTGGTACAAGGGAATAACTTTGTATAAAACCATTATCTTTAATTTGGTGAAGAGATAATTAGAGATAATTCATTTGCCTCTTATCACCAGTTAGTTACAATCAGTTAATAACTGGGTTATGACAACATTAACCACAGTAAAGTAAGTAATTGATGGAAGTGTTACGGAAAAAAAACGACATTTAAAATTAAATCTTCCTCGCTTGTAAAAAAAGCTTTAAGGAAAGGATTTTATATGAAAAAAGTTTCCAAAAATTTGAACAAGAGTAATCTGAATGTTAAAAATCTACCACTATTTATGTATTTTTAGTTCAGTCATTCAAAATTACTTAAGGAGAAAGATTGGACTTGATTAGTGATAGAAATTTAGCAGACCTTGAGTATGCTAATGATGCTGTCTTTGTTAGCAGAACACCACAGGATTTTCCATGCTTGGTTACCAGAATGCATGAAATATCACACGAGGTTGGGCTGAAGATGAACAAAAGAAAGATAGAGATGATGAGAACGGAGTATGCAATGGAAGATGAAATATCATTGGAAGGAGAAAGGATTAATGAGGTAGAATCATTTAAGTATTTAGGAACTATGATCTCCAATACAGGGTTTTTAGAATTAGAGTTTAGTGAAAGATTGAAAAAAAAAATAAATCAGACAATGGCTAGGTTAAGTAAAATTTGGAAATCAAATCGCCTGAAATTACATATAAAAATCAGACTATATATCAATTTAGTGAGATCGGTGTTACTCTATGGACATGAGTCATGGTATGACAATGAAACAATTTTCAATATATTTAGTAGATTTGAGAACAAAGTCCTCAGAAGGATATTGGGAGATAAATGGCAGGACAGGATTAGAAATGAAATTATAAAAGAGAGATTACTCGAGTGCCATATGTGGATGAGATCATGATGAGGGTTAGATGGAGATGGTTTTGGCATGCTTTGCGCCCTCCCCAAGAGAGATTAGTTCACCAAACGTTCAGCTGGGCACCACAAGGCAATAGAAGAGTTGGAAGACCCAGGCCTACATAGCTGAGGACTATGA
>NC_090728.1:53894803-53899803 GCF_036898095.1 Palaemon carinicauda | reverse complement strand
ACTGGTGCTCGCCAGACTGGGCTTTGAGTCCCGCTCAAACTCGTTAGTTTCTTTTGTCGCTGCAACCTCACTATCCTTATGAGCTAAGGATAGGGAGGAGGGGGCTTGTTGGGGGAGCCTATAGATCTATCTGCTGAGTCATCAGCAGCCATTGCCTGGCCCTTCTTGGTCCTAGCTTTGTGGAGAGGGGGCTTGGGTACTGATCATATGCATACATGGTCTGTCTCTAGGGCATTGTCCTGCTTGATTGGGCAATGTCACTGTCTATAGGTCTATCTGCTGAGTCATCAGCAGCCATTGCCTAGCTCTCCTTGTCCTTAGCTTGGGTAGCGAGGGGGCTTGGGTACTGATCATATGTATACATGGTCAGGCTCTAGGGCATTGTCCTGCTCGATAGGGCAATGTCACTGTCCCTTGCCGTTCATGAGCGACTTTTAAGCCTTACTAGAGCTCTCCTCAGAGAGTGAAATTTCTGCTCCTAGGAGAATAAGATTATTTTTGTTTTTAAATGATTGTTGCTTTTTCTTACACTGACAGAACAAGTCCCATGGATCAATTATTCTTATCTAAAATACATGTTTGATATCTAATTCTTTTTTTGTTTGATATCTTCTTATGTTTGATTGATATATAATTTTCTTGTTTGTTTCATATAAAAAAAAATTTGTCTGATATGTAATTATTTTTTGTATCTAATTCTTTTTTATATCTAATTCTTTTTATATTTAATTACTGTTTATATCTAATTTTATTTTATATCTAATTCTTTTTATCTAATTATTTTTTGTATCTCATTATTTTTTATATCTAATTATTTTTTATATATAATTTTATTTTATATCTAATTCTTTTTTATCTAATAATTTTTTTGTATCTCATTCTTTTTTACATCTAATTCTTTTTATATCTAATTCTTTTTATATCTAAGAGTTTTTACATCTCGTTCTTTTTATATCTAGTTTTTTTTTATCTAATTTTATTTCATATCTAATTCTATTTTAATTCTTTATTTGATAATTAATTCTTTTTTTCCAGATCTGAAAGGCGATGATTAGGGTTGCACCCTGGCATATTCCAGGATGGCGCAGTGTTTGGAAACCGGCTGCTCTCACTGCTGGAGGATATTCTCGTAAAGGCCTCGACGTCAGGGTAAGTCAAGGTTTAAACTCAAGCATGTGCATGTGGCCATTACCTTGAATGCTGCTGCATTTTACCTTAGATTACCTTAAAACATTTTCCATTTTCCTTAAATTTCAAGCTAGTAAAACCGAAATTACATTAGAATTACCTTGAAGCTATGAAAATTACCTCAAACTAAGGTAATTGCTAGGACCAGGGTTTAAACTCGAGTATGTGCCAATCATGTCCACCAAGCTTCGTTGAAATTGTCTCTGTAGTTGTGGTGGCTAATGTGGTAACGTCTTACTGTTGAATGCTAGACTAGGGTTCGAATCCCGCTCAAACTCATTGGTTTCTTTAGTCGCTGCAACCTCACTATCCTTGTACCTTGAATGCTACTGCTTTTTACCTTAAGTTACCTTAAAACTTTTTCCAATTACCTCAAATTTGAAGCTAAACCATGAAAACTACCTCAAACTAAGGTAATTTCCTTAATAGTTTAAACACTGTTCAGCAACTCCGTATTGGACAATCTTTTATTCCATAGACCAATAGGAAAGAAAAACACTTACTTTCAGGAAACAAATCATATGATTAATATGGCCTAAAGTAATGGCGAATATCTCGTAAGATGCATTCATATTATTTATTAATTTAGACACCTGTTTATCAACAGCATTTATCAAAAACAAAAATTCGGAATGTAGACGCAGGTTAAACTTTCAGTAACCGAATCTTCTTCTTCTTCTTCTTCTTCTTCTTCTTCTTCTTATTATTATTATTATTATTATTATTATTATTATTATTATTGCATAAAACATATAGGCCTATTACAGGTTCAATCGACCAATGTCTCAGTTCCAAGCGCTGTTGATGTTGTCGTGATTGGAGGCGGTGCTGTCGGCTGTAGCATATTGTATCACTTGGCCAAACTTGGTATCACAAACACTGTCCTTCTGGAAGCACACAAACTGACTTCAGGTTTGTGCACTTATTTTCTAGATTTGTGTTGCAAGTGTTACACATCTGTGTGTTTGTGTGTGTATTACAATACAAATGTGCATACAAGGTCTAAAGTATCTAGACAGTATATATATATATATATATATATATATATATATATATATATATATATATATATATATATATATGTATATATATATATATATATATATATATATATATATATATATATATATATATATCGTTTATTTATTTCCTTATTTCCTTTCCTTGCTGGGCCATTTATCCCTGTTGGAGCACTTGGGCTTATAGCATCTTGCTTTTCCAACTAAGGTGTAGCTTAGCTAGTAATATATATATATATATATATATATATATATATATATATATATATATATATATATATATACATGTATATATGTATGTATGTATGTATGTATATATATATATATATATATATATATATATATATATATATATATATGTGTGTGTGTGTGTGTGTGTATGTGTGTGTGTGTTTGTGTCTGTGTGTGTATAAATAGATAGCTACTTCACCTATATTTGATTATGTGTAGTTAGGATTATGTAAATTCAGGAAGTAGAGTCGAAAATGTAAAACTGCGTCATATCCTATTCACATTTCTTTTATTTAATTTAAATGATGATTGAATGACTAAATTAATTTCAAAGAGAGCTTCCTTGGTGACAAATTTATATCCAGATATCAGAGCATAGGTAGGATGGATTCAATTTAAAATAAATTTTTAGATTTAACATAAATTCCACAGTACAATTCAAAGTTAATTTCATACTATTTGATTGTATAACCTATTTTAAAATTCACTTGGTCTAGGCTCCAATCCTGATATGTTTAAATGCCCATGGTCTATACTCGAATCCTAATACTGTATTTAAAAAATCCCCATGGTCTAGGCTCGAATCCTGATATTTTAAAAAATCCACACGGTCTAGGATCAATCCTGATATTTTAAAAATCCCTATAGTCTAGGCTCGAATAATGATATTTTAAAAATCCCCGTGGTCTAGGCTCGAATACTAATATTTTGAAAATCCCCATGGTCTATGCTCAAATCCTGATACTGTATTTCAAAAATCCCTATGGTCTAGGCTCAAATCCTGATATTTTAAAAAATCCCCATGGTCTAGGCTCGAATACTGATATTCTTAAAATTCCTATGGCTTAGGCTCGAATCCTGGTACTTGAAAAATTCCACATTTGTCTAGGCTCGAATCCTTATATTAAAAATTCCCATGGTGTAGGCTTGAATCCTGATATTTTCAAATATCCATAGCCTAGCCTCGAATCCTGATATAAAAAATGCTCATGGTCTAGCCTCGAATCCTGATAGTAAAAATTCCCATGGTCTAGGCTCGAATCCTGATATCTTTAAATATCCATAGTCTAGCCTCGAATCCTGATAGTAAAAATTCCCATGGTCTAGGCTCGAATCCTGATATCTTTAAATATCCATAGTCTAGCCTCGAATCCTGATAGTAAAAATTCCCATGGTCTAGGCTCGAATCCTGATATCTTTAAATATCCATAGTCTAGCCTCGAATCCTGATAGTAAAAATTCCCATGGTCTAGGCTCGAATCCTGATATCTTTAAATATCCATAGTCTAGCCTCGAATCCTGATAGTAAAAATTCCCATGGTCTAGGCTCGAATCCTGATATCTTTAAATATCCATAGTCTAGCCTCGAATCCTGATATTAAAAATCCTCATGGTCTAGACTTGAATCCTGATATTTTTAAATATCCATAGTCTAGCCTCGAATCCTGATATTCTAAAAATCCCCATGGTCTAAGCTCGACTCTTGATATTTAAAAAAAATCCAATGGTCTAGGCTCGAATCCTGACAAGGACAGATTGCCAATAATTCCCTGTGAGCTAAAATGACTAAGAATATTGAATTAACAATAAAATTGAGACTGTGGTTAGTTTTCACATGCACATGTGTTTAACACGTGTTTAACACCTCTGTACTGAGTCATAATTTCTTCCTTTTGTGGTACCAAGGGACAACCTGGCACACAGCTGGGATGTTATGGGAACTTCGGAACAGTGACGTGGATACCGAAATCATCAAGATCACCAGGAATCTCCTGATGAGGTTAGAGGACGAGACAGGTGTTAATCCAGGATGGATAAACAACGGTGGATTAATGCCTGCTGAATCGAAGGTGAGACATTTTATCCATATAATATAGTTACAAAATAAAGCTATTCTCTATCCATGTAGGCCTATTTCTCTTTTCTGGTTCTCTGCTGTATAAGTAGTTCAGCCACCCGCTAGAGAGTTAAGGGGTCCTTTGCCTGGCCAGACAGTATTACATTGGACCCTTCTCTATGGTTACGGTTCACTTTCCCCTTTGCCTACACATACACCGAATAGTCTGGCCTATTCTTTACACATTCTCCTCTTTCTTCATTATGCACTTGACAACATTGAAATTACCAAACAATTCTTCTCTCAAGAGGTTAACTACTGCACTGTAATTGTTCACTGGCTACCTTCCTATTGGTTAGAGTAGAAGAGACTCTTTAGCTATGGTTAGCAGCTCTTATAGGAAGGACACCCCAAAATCAAACCATTATTCTCTAGTCTTGGGTTGTGTCATAGTCTCTGAACCATGGTCTTCCACTGTCTTGGGTTAGAGATCTCTTGCTTGAGGGTTCAACCACACTATTCTATCTTGTTTCTCTTCCTTTTGTTATTTTGAAGCTTTTATAGTTTTT
Organism: Palaemon carinicauda; assembly: GCF_036898095.1. Classification (NCBI taxonomy): domain Eukaryota; kingdom Metazoa; phylum Arthropoda; class Malacostraca; order Decapoda; family Palaemonidae; genus Palaemon; species Palaemon carinicauda. The sequence goes on along the minus strand of NC_090728.1, from coordinate 53,894,959 downwards.
ATACGATATATGAAATATTTATTTCAATGTTATTATTGTTCTTAAACTTCTCTTGTAATTTATTTCCTTATTTCTTTTCGTCACTTGGTTATTTTCCCTGTTGGAGTCCTTGGACTTATAGCAATCTGCTTTTCCAACTAGGGTTGTAGCTTAGCT
>NC_090728.1:53887303-53889803 GCF_036898095.1 Palaemon carinicauda | reverse complement strand
ATTTGTGTTTGTTTGTGAACAGCTTCCTCTCCATGATTTTAATCGTATAATAATGAAACTTGCAGCGATTAACTGCAAAACGTTGGAAATTAATTTTGGAAGGTCAAGGTCAAGGTCAAGCAAAATGTCCAATGCACGTAATCAGCCACAAGTTTGGACATAGTTGTCACAGAGACTTCAAACTTGGCTCATATTAGAGTGTAAGAAAATCCACTTCAAATGATACATGTTAATGTCAAAGGTCAAGGTCAAGGTCAAGCAAAATGTCCAGAAATAAGCTTCCGCCCTTCTAGTTTATACTGTATATGAAAGATCTATTTTAATATTGTTGCTGTTCTTAAAATATTTTTTATTAATTGTTCATTACTTCTCTTGTAGTTTATTCATAGCCTTGTTTCCTTTCCTAACTGCCATATTTTTCCCGGTTGGAGCCCTTGGGCTTATAGCATCCTGCTTTTCCAGCTAGGGTTGTAGCTTAGCTAATAATAATAATAATAATAATAATAATAATAATAATAATGATAATAATAATAATAATAGGCTAAGGAAACTTTTATCAGATAGAAGTTAGTCACAGACATGCCATTTCCAAGTCATTTTTGTGGATTTATTTCTTATTTAACTTTAAGTCCATTCTTTACCAAATGATGAAGCTCAAAAACTTTAATAGTAATTTCATAACAAAATACTAATCTCACCTTTATAATGAATAACAAGTGTCTGGGTTTATATATATATATATATATATATATATATATATATATATATATATATATATATACATATATATATATATACATATATATGTAAATGTATATATATATATATATATATATATATATATATCCTGTCACGTTCAGCGCGATGCCAAACGTATGACTACTTGGTCTCTCCCTGTCCCTCGAGTAGGTGGAGAAGGAATAGTCATGCCCTGGTGAGATGGGGGCTACCCCGACAGGTACACTCGGAAACCACAATCTCCTATAAATTGCCGAAACTGCCATGTTGTAGTTAGTAAAGGGGGAGAGGTTGGGAATGATTGAATCTTTGTTTGTGTATGTCTATTTAGATATTTAGCCGTCATTTTTGACGGGTTGCATACACTACAGTCAATTCATTTTAGTGAGGCAGATTTGCACCGACTCATAGCGGTATCCTTTTAGCTCGGAAAAGTTTCCTGATCGCTGATTGGTTAGAATTATCTCGTCCAACCAATCAGCGATCAGGAAACTTTTCCGAGCTTAAAGGGCACCCCTGCGAGTCTGTGCAAATCTTCCTCACTAAAAAGAATTGACTATAGAGAAATAATATTTTGCTTTTCAGCTGGACAACCAATCTCCCTTTAAACTCTACGAGCTTAATTGGGATACTTACGCCACGGTTCTGGAAGGTTGTGCCAGAAGGGTTCCAGCGCTTATGAATACTGGAATAAAATCAACTATATCTGGCCCGGAAAGCTTCACTCCGGACCATAAACCAATAATGGGTTAGATATATTAAAATCTTATTTTTTATATAGCTACATTTTTATTTCTTTTATCGTTACATTTAAAGCCACCTCTACTCAATTTTTTTAATGAGGCGCATTTGCACCGACTCGCAGCGGTGCCCTTTTAGCTCGGAAAAGTTTCCTGCTATCTGATTGGTTAGAATTATCTTGTCCAACCAATCAGCGATCAGGAAACGTTTCCGAGCTTAAAAGGCACCCCTGCGAGTTGGTGTAGATCTGCCTCACTCGAAAGAATTGACTATAGCACAGCTGTGGTTCTTGTCTAAAATGTCAATGAGATGTTCAGCATTTTAAAAGGTCATCATTTGCTTCATGAAATGAAAACTCAATGGTAGTAAATAAGTATATGGACTAATTATGTGTAATGTTCAACATTTTTAAAGGTCATTGGTTTCATGAAATATTTCAACAGTAAGAGTAAAGAAGTTGAAGGCTAATTATCGTTATCTGTCATTTTGAATTTTCGTCAAATTAATTTGAAATATAGTTTATTTGATAATTCAACTTTATTAAAATTAAAGACCACATACCTTTCATAATAGTCTTTCACAACAGCATGGCAGGGGAGAGTAGGCCTATGTTTTGTTCTCCTTGTTTTTTATCTCTTATATAGTAACTTTAACCAAAATAGTACCATGCACTGCAGTGGGAATGCCCAAAATTTACTTCATATTATGAAATGATTCTTAAATTTACATGTTTTGCAGTGTCAGGCTAAATTCATTCTCTCTTGATTCTTATATTTAAACGTTTTGAAATGTCAGGTTAAATCTCTCTCTCTCTCTCTCTCTCTCTCTCTCTCTCTCTCTCTCTCTCTCTCTCTCTCTCTCTCTCTCTCTCTCTCTCTCTCTCCCTCTCTCTCTTGATACTCACAGTCATTCTTGTTTCTCTCTTGATTCTCACATTCATTCTCATTCCTTTCTTGATTGTAACATTCATTCTTGTTTCTCTCTCGATTCTCACATTCATTCTTGTCTCCTTCTTGATTCT